>NC_048588.1:42143043-42223043 GCF_013265735.2 Oncorhynchus mykiss
CAGCCGACTAGAGCATACAAGTCGCAGTGGTGGGTGGTATAAGGTGCTTTAGTGACAAAACGGATGGCACTGTGATAGACTGCATCCAGTTTGCTGAGTAGAGCGTTGGAAGCCATTTTGTAGATGACATCGCCGAAGTCGAGGATCGGTAGGATAGTCAGTTTTACTAGGGTAAGTTTGGCGGCGTGAGTGAAGGAGGCTTTGTTGCGGAATAGAAAGCCGACTCTTGATTTGATTTTCGATTGGAGATGTTTGATATGAGTCTGGAAGGAGAGTTTGCAGTCTAGCCAGACACCTAGGTACTTATAGATGTCCACATATTCAAGGTCGGAACCATCCAGGGTGGTGATGCTAGTTGGGCATGCGGGTGCAGGCAGCGATCGGTTGAAAAGCATGCATTTGGTTTTACTAGCGTTTAAGAGCAGTCGGAGGCCACGGAAGGAGTGTTGTATGGCATTGAAGCTTGTTTGGAGGTTAGATAGCACAGTGTCCAATGACGGGCCGAAAGTATATAGAATGGTGTCGTCTGCGTAGAGGTGGATCAGGGAATCGCCCGCAGCAAGAGCAACATCATTGATGTATACAGAGAAAAGAGTCGGCCCGAGAATTGAACCCTGTGGCACCCCCATAGAGACTGCCAGAGGACCGGACAGCATGCCCTCCGATTTGACACACTGAACTCTGTCTGCAAAGTAATTGGTGAACCAGGCAAGGCAGTCATCCGAAAAACCGAGGCTACTGAGTCTGCCGATAAGAATATGGTGATTGACAGAGTCGAAAGCCTTGGCAAGGTCGATGAAGACGGCTGCACAGTACTGTCTTTTATCGATGGCGGTTATGATATCGTTTAGTACCTTGAGTGTGGCTGAGGTGCACCCGTGACCGGCTCGGAAACCAGATTGCACAGCGGAGAAGGTACAGTGGGATTCAAGATGGTCAGTGACCTGTTTGTTGACTTGGCTTTCGAAGACCTTAGATAGGCAGGGCAGGATGGATATAGGTCTGTAACAGTTTGGGTCCAGGGTGTCTCCCCCTTTGAAGAGGGGGATGACTGCGGCAGCTTTCCAATCCTTGGGGATCTCAGACGATATGAAAGAGAGGTTGAACAGGCTGGTAATAGGGGTTGCGACAATGGTGGCGGATAGTTTCAGAAATAGAGGGTCCAGATTGTCAAGCCCAGCTGATTTGTACGGGTCCAGGTTTTGCAGCTCTTTCAGAACATCTGCTATCTGGATTTGGGTAAAGGAGAACCTGGAGAGGCTTGGGCGAGGAGCAGCGGGGGGGGCGGGGCTGTTGGCCGAGGTTGAAGTAGCCAGGCGGAAGGCATGGCCAGCCGTTGAGAAATGCTTATTGAAGTTTTCGATAATCATGGATTTATCGGTGGTGACCATGTTACCTAGCCTCAGTGCAGTGGGCAGCTGGGAGGAGGTGCTCTTGTTCTCCATTGACTTCACAGTCAATGGAGGTAGATAATATATAAAGTCAATATATAAAGTGAAATAAACAATAAAAATTAACAGTAAACATTACCCATAGAGAAGTTTCAAAACAATAAAGACATTACAAATGTCATATTATATATATATATATATACAGTGTTTTAACAATGTACAAATGGTTAGAGGACACAAGATAAAATAAATAAGCATAAATATGGGTTGTATTTACAATGGTGTTTGTTCTTCACTGGTTGCCCTTTTCTCGTGGCAACAGGTCACAAATCTTGCTGCTGTGATGGCACACTGTGGAATTTCACCCAGTAGATATGGGAGTTTATCAAAATTGGATTTGTTTTCGAATTCTTTGTGGTTCTGTGTAATCTGAGGGAAATATGTCTCTCTAATATGGTCATACATTGGGCAGGTTAGGAAGTGCAGCTCAGTTTCCACCTCATTTTGTGGGCAGTGAGCACATAGCCTGTCTTCTCTTGAGAGCCATGTCTGCCTACGGCGGCCTTTCTCAATAGCAAGGCTATGCTCACTGAGTCTGTACATATTCAAAGATTTCCTTAATTTTGGGTCAGTCACAGTGGTCAGGTATTCTGCCGCTGTGTACTCTCTGTTTAGGGCCAAATAGCATTCTAGTTTGCGCTGTTTTCTTTGTAAATTCTTTCCAATATGTCAAGTAATTATCTTTTTGTTTTCTCATGATTTGGTTGGGTGTAATTGTGTGTTTGTGAACAGAGCTCCAGGACCAGCTGGCTTAGGGGACTCTTCTCCAGGTTAATCTCTCTGTAGGTGATGGCTTTGTTATGGAAGGTTTGGGAATCGCTTCCTTTTTAGGTGGTTGTAGAATTTAATGGCTCTTTTCTGGATTTTGATAATTAGTGGGTATCGGCCTAATTCTGCTCTGCATGCATTATTTGGTGTTCTACATTGTACACGGAGGATATTGGTATGTTGAAATTTATGTTCCTTTTGATGGCATAGAATGCCCTCCTTGCCTTGTCTCTCAGATCGTTCACAGCTTTGTGGAAGTTACCTGTGGCGCTGATGTTTAGGCCAAGGTATGTATAGTTTTTTGTGTGTTCTAGGGCAACAGTGTCTAGATGGAATTTGTATTTGTGGTCCTGATGACTGGACCTTTTTTGGAACACCATTATTTTGGTCTTACTGAGATTTACAGTCAGGGCCCAGGTCTGACAGAATCTGTGCAGAATATCTAGGTGCTGCTGTAGGCCCTCCTTGGTTGTTGACGGAAGCACCAGATCATCAGCAAACAGTAGACATTTGACTTCAGATTCTAGTAGGGTGCTGCAGACTGTTCTAGTGCCCGCGCCAATTTGTTGATATATATGTTGAAGAGGGTGGGGCTTAAGCTGCATCCCTGTCTCACCCCACGACCCTGTGTGAAGAAATGTGTGTGTTTTTTGCCAATTTTAACCGCACACTTGTTGTTTGTGTACATGGATTTTATAATGTCGTATGTTTTACCCGCAACACCACTTTCCATCAATTTGTATAGCAGACCCTCATGCCAAATTGAGTCGAAGGCTTTTTTGAAATCAACAAAGCATGAGAAGACTTTGCCTTTGTTTTGGTTTGTTTGGTTGTCAATTTGGGTGTGCAGGGTGAATACATGGTCTCTGAACAGTAATTTGGTAAAAAGCCAATTTGTCTCCCTCTGTCTCTGTCTCTCTGTCTCCCTCTCTCTCTGTCTCCCTCTCTCTCTGTCTCCCTCTCTCTGTCTCTCTCTCTCTGTCTCCCTCTGTCTCCCTCTCTCTGTCTCCCTCTCTCTCTCTGTCTCCCTCTCTCTCTGTCTCCCTCTCTCTCTGTCTCCCTCTCTCTCTGTCTCCCTCTCTCTGTCTCTCTGTCTCCCTCTCTCTGTCTCCCTCCCTCTATCTGTCTCCCTCCCTCTCTGTCTTCCTCTCTCTGTCTCCCTCTCTATCTCCCCCCTCTCTCTCTCTCTCTCTCTCTCTCTCTCTCTCTCTCTCTCTCTCTCTCCATCTCTCTCTCTCCGTCTCCCTCTCTCTCTCTGTCTCCCTCTCTCTCCCTGTCTCCCTCTCTCTCTCTGTCTCTGTCTCTCTCTCTCTCTCTCTCTCTCTCTCTCTCTCTCTCTCTCACACAAGATGCTGGCCTCTAAAAGTGATGTGTTGTGTGGATGTTCCCCTGTTTGTGTTTGTGTGTTTTATACTGTCTCAGTATACCCACCCTGTCCTTTGCGATCATTTGTTGTAATTTCTCCCGCTTGCTGCTTCACAGCTGCTTAAATACTAGCCATCCCGGATCCGGGATCGTGAATACAGCCTCAAGCTCATTACCATAACGCAACGTTAACTATTCATGAAAATTGCAAATTAAATGAAATAAATATGCTAGCTCTCAAGCTTAGCCTTTTGTTAACAACACTGTCATCTCAGATTTTCAAAATATGCTTTTTCAACCATAGCAAAACAAGCATTTGTGTAACAGTATTGATAGCTAGCGTAGCATTTAGCGTAGCATTCAGCGGGCAACATTTTCACAGAAACAAGAAAAGCATTCAAATAAAATAATTTACCTTTGAAGAACTTCGGATGTTTTCAATGAGGAGACTCTCAGTTAGATAGCAAATGTTCAGTTTTTCCAAAAATATTCTTTGTGTAGGAGAAATCGCTCCGTTTTGTTCAAAACCGGAAAAAATCGAAAAAGAAAAAAAAGAAAATCCAGTCATCAAAACGCCAAACTTTTTTCCAAATTAACTCCATAATATCGACTGAAACATGGCAAACGTTGTTTAGAACCAATCCTCAAGGTGTTTTTCACATATCTCTTTGATGAATATCGTTCGTGGAAGTCTGCTTTCTCCTCTGAATCCCATGGAAGAATGCTTGCAGCTGAAGATTACGCACCAATTTCGACAAAGGACACCGGGCGGACACCTGGTAAATGTAGTCTCTTATGGCCAATCTTCCAATGATATGCCTACAAATACGTCACAATGCTGCAGATGCCTTAGGGAAACGGCAGAAAGTGTAGGTTCCTGTAGGAAAGTGTCGTTCCTGGCGCATTCACAGCCATATAAGGAGACAATGAAACAGCGCCTCAAAAATTTTGCTCACTTCCTGTTTGAAGTTTCATCTTGGTTTCGCCTGTAGCATCAGTTCTGGGGCACTCACATATAATATCTTTGCAGATTTGGAAACGTTAGACTGTTTTCTTTCCAAAGCTGTCAATTCCATGCATAGTCGAGCATCTTTTCGTGACAAAATATTGCGCTTAAAACGGGCACGTTTTTTTATCCAATAATGAAATAGCGCCCCCATAGTTTCAAGAGGTTAACTGCATGGCATAAATAAATAGAGACTGCAGAAGCCTCCCCAAATACACACACACACACACACACACACACACACACACACACACACACACACACACACACACACACACACACACACACACGCACACACACACACACACACGCGCAGACACACACACACACACACACACACACACACACACACACACACACACACACACACACACACACACACACACACACCACACACACACACACACACACACACGCACACACACACACGCACACACACACACACACACACGCACACACACACACACACACACACACACACAGAGTTATGCAGTATATTATTAAATAACTTTCCTCATATTAATTTTCCTGCAGTGCTGCTATTGTCAGGATAGCCCTGAGGAGATCTATTCTCAGTGACTTTGTCTTTAGTAATTAATGAGACTCACACAATGCAGAGCGTCCCAGTTTAAAGACACCGTCATGACCAAACCAACCTGTCCTCACAGATGATGTGGAATGTGAACTCAGCTTTACGTTTCGCCATGTTTGAGCCATGAAAACATTTAACAGATTTAGATTGTTTCAGAATGAAAAATATTTAAGATACCAAACACACCTGTAATACCCCTGTAGTATTCCTGTAATACCCCTGTAGTATCCCTGTAATACCCCTGTAGTATCCCTGTAATACCCCTGTAGTATCCCTGTAATACCCCTGTAGTATCCCTGTAATACCCCTGTAGTATCCCTGTAGTATCCCTGTAGTATCCCTGTAATACCCCTGTAGTATCCCTGTAATACCCCTGTAGTATCCCTGTTATACCCCTGTAGTATCCCTGTTATACCCCTGTAGTATCCCTGTTATACCCCTGTAGTATCCCTGTAATACCCCTGTAGTATCCCTGTAGTATCCCTGTAGTATCCCTGTAATACCCCTGTAGTATCCCTGTAGTATCCCTGTAGTATCCCTGTAATACCCCTGTAATACCCCTGTTATACCCCTGTAGTATCCCTGTTATACCCCTGTAGTATCCCTGTAGTATCCCTGTAGTATCCCTGTAATACCCCTGTAATACCCCTGTTATACCCCTGTAGTATCCCTGTTATACCCCTGTAGTATCCCTGTAATACCCCTGTAGTATCCCTGTAGTATCCCTGTAGTATCCCTGTAGTATCCCTGTATACCCCTGTAGTATCCCTGTTATACCCCTGTAGTATCCCTGTAATACCCCTGTAGTATCCCTGTTATACCCCTGTAATACCCCTGTAGTATCCCTGTAGTATCCCTGTTATACCCCTGTAATACCCCTGTTATACCCCTGTAGTATCCCTGTAATACCCCTGTAGTATCTCTGTAGTATCCCTGTTATACCCCTGTAATACCCCTGTTATACCCCTGTAGTATCCCTGTAATACCCCTGTAGTATCCCTGTAATACCCCTGTAATACGCCTGTAATACCCCTGTAGTATCCCTGTAATACCCCTGTAATACCCCTGTAATACCCCTGTAGTATCCCTGTTATACCCCTGTAATACACCTGTAATACCCCTGTATCATCCCTGTTATACCCCTGTAGTACCCCTGTAATACCCCTGTATCATCCCTGTTATACCCCTGTAATACCCCTTTAGTATCCCTGTAATACCCCTGTAATACCCCTATAATACCCCTGTAGTATCCCTGTTATACCCCTGTAATCTTCCTGTTATACCCCTGTGGTACCCCTGTAATACCCCTGTAGTATCCCTGTTATACCCCTGTAATACCCCTGTACCATCCCTGTTATACCCCTGTAGTACCCCTGTAATACCCCTGTAGTATCCCTGCAATACCCCTGTAGTATCCCTGTAATACCCCTGTAGTATCCCTGTTATACCCCCGCAATACCCCTGTAATACTCCTGTAGTATCCCTGTAATACCCTTGTAATACCCCTGTAGTATCCCTGTTATACCCCTGTAATATCCCTGTAGTATCCCTGTTATACCCCTGTAGTATCCCTTTTATAACCCCGTAATACCCCTGTAATACCCCGTATTACCCCTGTTATACCCTTGTAGTATCCCTGTAGTATCCCCTGTTATACCCCTGTAGTATCCCTGTAGTATCCCTGTCATACCCCTGTAGTACCCCTGTAATACCCCTGTAGTACCCCTGTATCATCCCTGTTATACCCCTGTTATACCCCTGTAGTATCCCTGTTATACCCCTGTAGTATCCATGTTATACCCCTGTTATACCCCTGTAATACCCCTGTATCATCCCTGTAGTATCCCTGTAGTACCCCTGTAGTACCCCTGTTATACCCCTGTAGTATCCCTGTAGTATCCCTGTAGTACCCCTGTAGTACCCCTGTAATACCCCTGTTATACCCCTGTTATACCCCTGTAGTATCCCTGTAGTACCCCTGTAGTATCCCCATAGTACCCCTGTAATACCCCTGAAATACCCCTGTAGTACCCCTGTAGTATCCCTGTTATACCCCTGTAGTATCCAAGTAGGACCCCTGTTATACCCCTGTAGTATCCCTGTAGTACCCCTGTCATACCCCTGTAGTTTCCAAGTAGGACCCCTGTTATACCCCTGTTATACACCTGTTGTATCCCTGTAGTATCCCTGTAATACCCCTGTAGTATCCCTGTTATACCCCGTAATACCCCTGTAATACTCCTGTAGTATCCCTGCAATACCCTTGTAATACCCCTGTAGTATCCCTGTTATACCCCTGTAATACCCCTGTTATACCCCTGTAATACCCCTGTAGTAGCCCTGTAGTACCCCTGTAGTACCCCTGTTATACTCCTGTAATACCCCTGTTAAAGCCCTGTAGTACCCCTGTAATACCCTTGTAGTACCCCTTTAATACCCCTGTTATACCCCTGTAGTATCCCTGTAGTACCCCTGTTATACCCCTGTAGTTTCCAAGTAGGACCCCTGTTATACCCCTGTAGTACCCCTGTTATACACCTGTTGTATCCCTGTAGTATCCCTGTAATACCCCTGTAGTATCCCTGTTATACCCCCGTAATACCCCTGTAATTCTCCTGTAGTATCCCTGCAATACCCTTGTAATACCCCTGTAGTATCCCTGTTATACCCCTGTAATACCCCTGTTATACCCCTGTAGTATCCCTGTAGTACCCCTGTTATACTCCTGTAATACCCCTGTTAAAGCCCTGTAGTACCCCTGTAATACCCTTGTAGTACCCCTGTAATACCCCTGTTATACCCCTGTAGTATCCCTGTAGTGTCCCTGTAGTACCCCTGTAGTACCCCTGTAATACCCCTGTTATACCCCTGTAATACCCCTGTAGTATCCCTGTAATACCCCTGTAATATCCCTGTAGTATCCCTGTTATACCCCTGTAATACCCCTGTAGTATCCCTGTTATACCCCTGTAGTACCCCTGTAATACCCCTGTAATATCCCTGTAGTATCCCTGTTATACCCCTGTAATATCCCTGTAGTATCCCTGTTATACCCCTGTAGTATCCCTTTTATAACCCCGTAATACCCCTGTAATACCCCGTAGTACCCCTGTTATACCCTTGTAGTATCCCTGTAGTATCCCCTGTTATACCCCTGTAGTATCCCTGTAGTATCCCTGTCATACCCCTGTAGTACCCCTGTAATACCCCTGTAGTACCCCTGTATCATCCCTGTTATACCCCTGTTATACCCCTGTAGTATCCCTGTCATACCCCTGTAGTACCCCTGTAATACCCCTGTAGTACCCCTGTATCATCCCTGTTATACCCCTGTTATACCCCTGTTGTATCCCTGTTATACCCCTGTAGTACCCCTGTAATACCCCTGTAATATCCCTGTAGTACCCCTGTAGTACCCCTGTTATACCCCTGTAGTATCCCTGTAGTATCCCTGTAGTACCCCTGTAGTACCCCTGTAATACCCCTGTTATACCCCTGTTATACCCCTGTAGTATCCCTGTAGTACCCCTGTAGTATCCCCATAGTACCCCTGTAATACCCCTGAAATACCCCTGTAGTACCCCTGTAGTATCCCTGTTATACCCCTGTAGTATCCAAGTAGGACCCCTGTTATACCCCTGTAGTATCCCTGTAGTACCCCTGTTATACTCCTGTAGTTTCCAAGTAGGACCCCTGTTATACCCCTGTTATAGACCTGTTGTATCCCTGTAGTATCCCTGTAATACCCCTGTAGTATCCCTGTTATACCCCCGTAATACCCCTGTAATACTCCTGTAGTATCCCTGCAATACCCTTGTAATACCCCTGTAGTATCCCTGTTATACCCCTGTAATACCCCTGTTATACCCCTGTAATACCCCTGTAGTATCCCTGTAGTACCCCTGTAGTACCCCTGTTATACTCCTGTAATACCCCTGTTAAAGCCCTGTAGTACCCCTGTAATACCCTTGTAGTACCCCTTTAATACCCCTGTTATACCCCTGTAGTATCCCTGTAGTACCCCTGTTATACTCCTGTAGTTTCCAAGTAGGACCCCTGTTATACCCCTGTAGTACCCCTGTTATACACCTGTTGTATCCCTGTAGTATCCCTGTAATACCCCTGTAGTATCCCTGTTATACCCCCGTAATACCCCTGTAATACTCCTGTAGTATCCCTGCAATATCCTTGTAATACCCCTGTAGTATCCCTGTTATACCCCTGTAATACCCCTGTTATACCCCTGTAGTATCCCTGTAGTACCCCTGTAGTACCCCTGTTATACTCCTGTAATACCCCTGTTAAAGCCCTGTAGTACCCCTGTAATACCCTTGTAGTACCCCTGTAATACCCCTGTTATACCCCTGTAGTATCCCTGTAGTGTCCCTGTAGTACCCCTGTAGTACCCCTGTAATACCCCTGTTATACCCCTGTAATACCCCTGTAGTATCCCTGTAATACCCCTGTAATATCCCTGTAGTATCCCTGTTATACCCCTGTAATACCCCTGTAGTATCCCTGTTATACCCCTGTAGTACCCCTGTAATACCCCTGTTATACCCCTGTAATACCCCTGTAGTATCCCTGTAGTACCCCTGTAGTACCCCTGTTATACCCCTGTTTCATCCCTGTTATACCCCTGTAGTACCCCTGTAGTACCCCTGTAATACCCCTGTTATACCCCTGTAGTATCCCTGTAGTACCCCTGTTATACCCCTGTAGTATCCAAGTAGGACCCCTGTTATACCCCTGTAGTATCCCCGTAGTACCCCTGTAATACCCCTGAAATACCCCTGTTGTACCCCTGTAGTATCCCTGTAGTATCCCGTTATACCCCTGTAGTATCCAAGTAGGACCCCTGTTATACCCCTGTAGTATCCCTGTTATACCCCTGTTGTATCCCTGTATCACCCCTGTTATACACCTGTTGTATCCCTGTAGTACCCCTGTAATACCCCTGTAGTACCCCTGTTATACCCTTGTAGTATCCCTGTAGTATCCCCTGTTATACCCCTGTAGTATCCCTGTAGTATCCCTGTTATACCCCTGTAATATCCCTGTAATCCCCCTGTAGTATCCCTGTAATACCCCTGTAGTATCCCTGTAGTATCCCTGTTATACCCCTGCAGTATCCCTGTTGTACCCCTGTTATACCCCTGTAGTATCCCTGTAATACTCCTGTAGTATCCCTGTAGTACCCCTGTAATACTCCTGTAGTATCCCTGTAGTACCCCTGAAATACCCCTGTTATACCCCTGTAATACCCCTGTAGTATCCCTGTAATACCACTGTAGTACCCCTGTAGTATCCCTGTAATACCCCTGTAATACCCCTGTAGTATCCCTGTAATACCCCTGTTATACCCATGTAGTATCCCTGTAGTATCCCTGTAATACCCCTGTAGTATCCCTGCAATACCCCTGTTATACCCCTGTAGTGTCCCTGTTATACCCCTGTAATACCCCTGTAATACCGCTGTTATACCCGTTTTATACCCCTGTAATACCCCAGTAGTGTCCCAGTAGTGTCCCTGTTATACCCCTGTAATTCCCATGTAGGAGACATTCTGATTCTAGAATTATTACCAGTAGATATATTAAAATAGGTAGAATGATAGACATTCTGATTCTAGAATGATTACCAGTAGATATATTAAAATAGGTAGAATGATAGACATTCTGATTCTAAAATGATTACCAGTAGATATATTAAAATAGGTAGAATGATAGACATTCTGATTCTAGAATGATTACCAGTAGATCTATTAAAATAGGTAGAATGATAGACATTCTGATTCTAGAATGATTACCAGTAGATCTATTAAAATAGGTAGAATGATAGACATTCTGATTCTAGAATGATTACCAGTAGATCTATTCAAATAGGTAGAATGATAGACATTCTGATTCTAGAATGATTACCAGGAGAGCTATTCAAATAGGTAGAATGATAGACATTCTGATTCTAGAATGATTACCAGTAGATCTGTTCAAATAGGTAGAATGATATACATTCTGATTCTAGAATGATTACCAGTAGATCTATTCAAATAGGTAGAATGATAGACATTCTGATTCTAGAATGATTACCAGTAGATCTATTCAAATAGGTAGAATGATAGACATTCTGATTCTAGAATGATTACCAGGAGAGCTATTCAAATGGGTGGGAAAGTGACTATTTATCTGGTTTCATTCTTTTAGTTGAGTGAAAGTTCTGTAATCCAAACAGTGTAAACCAACCCTGGAATGGAGTCTCAGCTCCCTCCCTCGACCCCCTCTCTCTCACTGCCCCATGTCACAAAGCCACACCGTAATTATGTGCATAAATAAGAGTGTGAGTGAGTGTGTTGTGAAGCTGTGCAATGGGCATTCATTTACTGTTTGGGGCTGGTATTCACAGTCAGATTTCACACTTCTCTGACTTCAAGAAGGGAGCTTTAGGATGGAAGAAAGATTGGAGGAAAACAGGGGGTTCTACCAAGGAGTGTTTCCATCTCTTGTCCTCCTGTCTATGGATGGTAGAGAAGGAAGGGAGGGTTATTCAGCAGGTGCATATCACAGAGACACAGGGCTGAGTGGGCACTGAGACAGAGATGGGGAGGGGGGGGGGTCGCGTATAGAGCACACAAAAGGACCAGTGTTCTTTCTCTCTCTCTCTCTTTTGCCCTGACATACCCCCTACCCTAGCACCAGACCTCCAATGCCCCGTCACCCCTCACCTAGTGCCTCACTCAGGACCACTCTCCCTGGGCTAGGGCTGGGGAGCACACAGGGGTCCCTCTGGAGCTAATGCACAGTCGCCTGCCTGTGTCCAGCCTCTCTTTCACACGTGTCTCAATGTGTGTGTGTGTGTGTGTGTGTGTGTTTAAAGCCTGCATTCCTGAGCTCGCTGATCTGTAGCCGGGTGATTAATAGTAGCTAGCTGATTGTTTGAGAGCTGAATTCCTCAGGCCTGTTTTTCTCTACTCTTACACACAAAGAACTGACTGGTCAACCACAACACACAAATACCAGACAACCATGTTGTTTCTTATGTGGGATATTTCAATTATACTGTACCAAATATACAAGTGTGTGATGAGTTCTGGCGTTGTGTGTGTTATAATCTGGGGCTGTGTGTTATAGTCTAGGGCTGTGTGTTATAGTCTGGGACTTTGTGTTATAGTCTGGGACTGTGTGTTATAGTCTGGGACTGTGTGTTATAATCTGGGGCTGTGTGTTATAGTCTGGGGCTGTGTGTTATAGTCTGGGGCTGTGTGTTATAATCTGGGGCTGTGTGTTATAGTCTGGGGCTGTGTGTTATAATCTGGGGCTTTGTGTTATAGTCTGGGGCTGTGTGTTATAGTCTGGGGCTGTGTGTTATAGTCTGGGGCTGTGTGTTATAGTCTGGGGCTGTGTGTTATAGTCTGGGACTGTGTGTTATAGTCTGGGGCTGTGTGTTATAGTCTGGGGCTGTGTTTTATAGTCTGGGGCTGTGTGTTATACTCTGGGGCTGTGTGTTATAGTCTAGGGCTGTGTGTTATAGTCTGGGACTGTGTGTTATAGTCTGGGGCTGTGTGTTATAGTCTAGGGCTGTGTGTTATAGTCTGGGACTGTGTGTTATAGTCTGGGGCTGTGTGTTATAGTCTGGGGCTGTGTGTTATAGTCTGGGGCTGTGTTATAGTCTGGGACTGTGTGTGTTATAGTCTGGGACTGTGTGTTATAGTCTGGGGCTGTGTGTTATAGTCTACTGTCAGAACTATTTCAGTCACACTGCTCACCCTGTGTGTGTGTGTGTGTGTGTGTGTGTGTGTGTGTGTGAGAGCTGTGTGTTGGGCTGTGTGTTATAGTCTAGGGCTGTGTAGTCTGGGGCTGTGTGTTATATTCTGGAGCTGTGTGTTATAGTCTGGGGCTGTGTGTTATAGTCTGGGGCTGTGTTATAGTCTGGGGCTGTGTGTGTTATAGTCTGGGGCTGTGTGGTCTGGGGCTGTGTGTGTTATAGTCTGGGGCTGTGTAGTCTGGGGCTGTGTGTTATAGTCTGGGGCTGTGTGTTATAGTCTGGGGCTGTGTGTTATAGTCTGGGGCTGTGTGTTATAGTCTGGGGCTGTGTGTTATAGTCTGGGGCTGTGTGTGTTATAGTCTGAGGCTGTGTGTGTTATAGTCTGGGACTGTGTGTGTTATAGTCTGGGGCTGTGTGTTATAGTCTGGGACTGTGTGTTATAGTCTGGGGCTGTGTGTGTTATAGTCTGGGACTGTGTGTTATAGTCTGGGGCTGTGTGTTATAGTCTGGGGCTGTGTGTTATAGTCTGGGGCTGTGTGTGTTGTAGTCTGGGGCCGTGTGTGTTATAGTCTGGGGCTGTGTGTTATAGTCTGGGGCTGTGTGTGTTATAGTCTGGGACTGTGTGTTATAGTCTGGGACTGTGTGTGTTATAGTCTGGGACTGTGTGTGTTATAGTCTGGGGCTGTGTGTTATAGTCTTGGACTGTGTGTTATAGTCTGGGACTGTGTGTGTTATAGTCTGGGGCTGTGTGTGTTATAGTCTGGGACTGTGTGTGTTATAGTCTGGGGCTGTGTGTGTTATAGTCTGGGGCTGTGTGTGTTATAGTCTGGGGCTGTGTGTGTTATAGTCTGGGGCTGTGTGTGTTATAGTCTGGGGCTGTGTGTTATAGTCTGGGGCTGTGTGTTATAGTCTGGGGCTGTGTGTTATAGTCTGGGGCTGTGTGTTATAGTCTGGGGCTGTGTGTGTTATAGTCTGGGGCTGTGTGTTATAGTCTGGGGCTGTGTGTTATATTCTGGGGCTTTGTGTTATAGTGTGGGGCTGTGTGTTATAGTCTGGGGCTGTGTGTGTTATAGTCTGGGGCTGTGTGTGTTATAGTCTGGGGCTGTGTGTGTTATAGTCTGGGGCTGTGTGTTATAGTCTGGGGCTGTGTGTTATAGTCTGGGGCTGTGTGTTATAGTCTGGGGCTGTGTGTTATAGTCTGGGGCTGTGTGTGTTATAGTCTGGGGCTGTGTGTTATAGTCTGGGGCTGTGTGTTATATTCTGGGGCTTTGTGTTATAGTGTGGGGCTGTGTGTTATAGTCTGGGGCTGTGTGTGTTATAGTCTGGGGCTGTGTGTGTTATAGTCTGGGGCTGTGTGTTATAGTCTGGGGCTGTGTTTATAGTCTGGGGCTGTGTGTGTTATAGTCTGGGGCTGTGTGTGTTATAGTCTGGGGCTGTGTATGTTATAGTCTGGGCCTGTGTGTTATAGTCTGGGGCTGTGTGTTATAGTCTGGGACTGTGTGTGTTATAGTCTGGGGCTGTGTGTTATAGTCTGGGGCTGTGTGTTATAGTCTGGGACTGTGTGTGTTATAGTCTGGGGCTGTGTGTTATAGTCTGGGGCTGTGTGTTATAGTCTGGGACTGTGTGTGTTATAGTCTGGGACTGTGTGTGTTATATTCTGGGGCTGTGTGTTATAGTCTGGGGCTGTGTTTATAGTCTGGGGCTGTGTGTGTTATAGTCTGGGGCTGTGTGTGTTATAGTCTGGGGCTGTGTGTGTTATAGTCTGGGGCTGTGTGTTATAGTCTGGGACTGTGTGTGTTATAGTCTGGGGCTGTGTGTTATAGTCTGGGGCTGTGTGTTATAGTCTGGGGCTGTGTGTTATAGTCTGGGGCTGTGTGTTATAGTCTGGGGCTGTGTGTTATAGTCTGGGACTGTGTGTGTTATAGTCTGGGGCTGTGTGTTATAGTCTGGGGCTGTGTGTTATAGTCTGGGACTGTGTGTGTTATAGTCTGGGACTGTGTGTGTTAGTCTGGGACAGTGTGTTATAGTCTGGGGCTGTGTGTTATAGTCTGCTGTCAGAACTATTTCAGTCACACTGCTCACCCTGTGTGTGTGTGTGTGTGTGTGTGTGTGTGTGTGTGTGTGTGTGTGTGTGTGTGTGTGTGTGTGTGTGTGTGTGTGTGTGTGTGTATGTGTGTATTTAGTGCAGACAGAGGGCATTCAGGTGGAATAATGGAAGCTCAGTGTGTGAGGGGTCTGCAGGTTACACCAGGAATTCAGGACACTGAAATACTATCCATCTCTCTCTGTCTCTTTCTCTCTTTATGTGCCTCTGTCTCTCTTTCCATCTGTCTCTCTCTTTCTCTCTGTCTCTCTGTCTCTCTCTTTCTCTCTGTCTCTCTGTCTATTTATGTCTCTCTCTTTCTCTCGGTCTCTCTGTCTCTCTCTTTCCCTCTGTCTCTGTCTATTTCTCTCTCTCTCTTTCCCTCTGTCTCTGTCTATTTCTGTCTCTCTATTTCTTTGTCTCTCTCTTTCCCTCTGTCTATTTCTGTCTCTCTCTTTCCCTCTGTCTCTGTCTATTTCTGTCTCTCTCTATTTCTCTGTCTCTCTCTTTCCCTCTGTCTCCTACTATTTCTGTCTCTTCCTTTCCCTCTGTCTCTGTCTACCTCTGTCTACCTCTGTCTATTTTTGTCTCTCTTTCCCTCTGTCTCTGTCTATTTCTGTCTCTCTATTTCTTTGTCTCTCTCTTTCCCTCTGTCTATTTCTGTCTCTCTCTTTCCCTCTGTCTCTGTCTATTTCTGTCTCTCTCTATTTCTCTGTCTCTCTCTTTCCCTCTGTCTCCGTCTATTTCTGTCTCTTTCTTTCCCTCTGTCTCTGTCTACCTCTGTCTACCTCTGTCTATTTTTGTCTCTCTTTCCCTCTGTCTCTCTGTCTACCTCTGTCACTCTTTCTCGTTCTTCATCTCTCTCTGTCTCTTTCTGTTTGTATGTATCTCTCTCAATTTTCAATTCAATTAATTTATTGGCATGTGAAATGTATGTTTAGATTGACAACACAAGAGAAATAGATAATAAACAAATCCAAAATTAACATAATCATTACACTCACAAAAGATTCAAAGGAATATAGACATTTCAAATGTCATATTATGGTGATGTCACAGTGTTGTGATGTCACAGTGTTGTGATGTCACTGTCACAGTGTTGTGATGTCACAGTGTTGTGATGTCACAGTGTTGTGATGTCACAGTGTTGTGATGTCACTGTCACAGTGTTGTGATGTCACAGTGTTGTGATGTCACTGTCACAGTGTTGTGATGTCACAGTGTTGTGATGTCACTGTCACAGTGTTGTGATGTCACAGTGTTGTGATGTCACAGTGTTGTGATGTCACAGTGTTGTGCTGTCACAGTGTTGTGCTGTCACAGTGTTGTGCTGTCACAGTGTTGTGATGTCACAGTGTTGTGATGGCACAGTGTTGTGATGTCACAGTGTTGTGATGTCACTGTCACAGTGTTGTGATGTCACAGTGTTGTGATGTCACTGTCACAGTGTTGTGATGTCACAGTGTTGTGATGTCACTGTGTTGTGATGTCACTGTGTTGTGATGTCACTGTCACAGTGTTGTGATGTCACAGTGTTGTGATGTCACTGTCACAGTGTTGTGATGGCACAGTGTTGTGATGACACAGTGTTGTGATGGCACAGTGTTGTGATGTCACAGTGTTGTGATGTCACTGTCACAGTGTTGTGATGTCACAGTGTTGTGATGTCACAGTGTTGTGATGTCACAGTGTTGTGATGGCACAGTGTTGTGATGTCACAACGTTGTGATGTCACAGTGTTGTGATGGCACAGTGTTGTGATGGCACAGTGTTGTGATGTCACAGTGTTGTGATGGCACATTGTGGCATTTCACCCAGTAGATATGAGAGTTTATCAAAATTGGGTTTGTTTTCTAATTCTTTGTGGGTTTGTGTAATCTGAGGGAAATATGTGTCTCTAATATCATCAAACATTTGGCAGGAGGTTAGGAAGTGCAGCTCAGTTTCCACCTCATTTTGTGGGCAGTGTGCACATAGCCTGTCTTCTCATGAGAGCCAGGTCTGTCTACGGCAGCCTTTCTCAATAGCAAGGCTATGCTCACTGAGTCTGTATATAGTCAAAGCTTTCTTTAAGTTTGGGTCAGTCACAGCGGTCAGGTATTCTGCCACCGTATAATCTCTGTTTAGGGCCAAATAGCATTCTAGTTTGCTCTGTTTTTGTTTGTTAATTCTGTCTCTCTTTCTCTTCCTCTTAATCTCTCTTTTTTTCTCTCTCTCTCTCTCTCTCTCGCTCTCTCTCTCTCTCTCTCTACTTTCCCCACACACCTAGCACCTAGTCTCATCGCAGGTGATAAATTACCACTTTGATTATTGGTACTCTAATGGTGTCACAGTGAGATATCCATGTATCCAGCCCCATCCTTACTGCCAGGGGAGACAAAGCCAACACCTCCCTCTGTATTGATGGCTGTTTGGGTGTTTGGATTCAGAACTGGCCAATGAGCATTCTCGCCTCCGTATCCCGGCGCTGTGTTGCCGTGGACTCTGGAATTTGATTGGATGGTGAACTGTAGTCTCCTCCCCGTTTACTAGTTATTCACTGTAGTAAAACACTCAATACAGGATTTCAGAAATTCTGCCCCAAAAACTAATTTATATATTTTTTTTTTGCGTATGTTCTTGTGTCCGTATCTATTAACACATAGTCTGAATAATCAGTAATCCATTGTCCCTGACCCCTGTGTGTACAGTACATCTAGTATGGATACACCCCCCCCCCCCCCCCCCCCCCGCGCCTCTCTGAGTGTTAATATTTCCAGAGAGGGCCGGAGGAGCCCAGGCGAGGGGGGTAAAATGGTTCATGTTTTAAATGAGGAATCTCACAGGTCCTGGGAGCCTCCCACACATTCATTCATGCAGCCGTCTCCTCTGCTGTGCTGATATGTGGTGGTGTTTGTCCTTGGCCAGCAGTATACAGCTGTGATTGGAGTGCCCCTTAATGTGTCACACATTAGTGTGGTGGGAAGTTAATTTGTGATGAGTGTAACTTCATTAACTACACCTGTAGAACTACAGAGCAGAGATGTGAGAAGAGGACAAGTGGAGTGATGGTTCTCCCCACACTGTATTTAAACAGTAGTCTCTCTCTCTCTCTCTCTCTCTCTCTCTCTCTCTCTCTCTCTCTCTCTCTCTCTCTCTCTCTCTCTCTCTCTCTCTCTCTCTCTCTCTCTCTCTCTCTCTCTCTCTCTCTCTCTCTCTCTCTCTCTCTCTCTATTTCCAAAGCAAGTAAAATAGATAAAACAAATGATAAACATTAAGAAATTAACAGGAAACATTACAGTCACAAAAGTAACAAAATAATAAAGACATTTCAAATGTCATATTTTGTGAAAATAGTTAAAGTACAAAAGGGAAAATAAATATGGGTTATATTTACAATGGTGTTTGTTCTTCACTGGTTGTCCTTTTCTTGTGGCAACAGGTCACAAATCTTGCTGCTGTGATGGCACACTGTGGTATTTCACCCAGTAGACATGGGAGTTCATCAAAAGTTTGTTTTTCACATTCTTTGTGGGTCTGTGTAATCTGAGGGAAATATGTCTCTCTAATATGGTCATACATTTGGCAGGAGGTTAGGGAGTGCAGCTCAGTTTCCATCTCATTTTGTGGGCAGTGAGCACATAGCCTGTCTTCTCTTGAGAGCCATGTCTGCCTACGGCGGCCTTTCTCAATATCAAGTCTATGGTCACTGAGTCTGTACATAGTCAAAGCTTTCCTTAAGTTTGGGTCAGTCACAGTGGTCAGGTATTCTGCCGCTGTGTACTCTCTGTTTAGGGCCAAATAGCATTCTAGTTTGCTCTGTTTTTTTGTTAATTCTTTCCAATGTGTCAAGTAATTATCTTTTTGTTTTCTCATGATTTGGTTGGGTCTAATTGTGCTGCTGTCCTGGGGCTCTGTGGGGTGTGTTTGTGTTTGTGAACAGAGCCCCAGGACCAGCTTGCTTGGGGGACTCTTCTCCAGGTTAATTTCTCTGTAGGTGATGGCTTTGTTATGGAAGGTTTGGGAATTGCTTCCTTTTAGGTGGTTGTAGAATTTAACAGCTCTTTTCTGGATTTTGATAATTAATGGGTATCGGCCTAATTCTGCTCTGCATGCATTATTTGGTGTTGGACACAAAGGATATTTTTGCAGAATTTTGCATGCAGAGTCTCAATTTGGTGTTTGTCCCATTTTGTGAATTCTTCGTTGGTGAGCGGACCCCAGACCTCACAACCATATAGGGCATTGGGTTATACAAATATTTTTAGCCAGATCCTAATTGGTATGTCGAATTTTATGTTCCCTTCGATGGCATAGAAGGCCCTTCTTGCCTTGTCTCTCAGCTCGTTCACAGCTTTGTGGAAGTTACCTGTGGCGCTGATGTTTAGGCCGAGGTATGTATAGTTTTTTTGTGTGCTCTAGGGCAACAGTGTCTATTTGGAAGTTGTATTTGTGGTCCTGGCAAGTGGACATTTTTTGGAACAGCATTATTTTTTGTCTTACTGAGATTTACTGTCAGGGCCCAGGTCTGTCAGGGCCCAGGTCTGTCAGGGCCCAGGTCTGTCAGGGCCCAGGTCTTACAGAATCTGTGCAGAAGATCTAGGTGCTGCTGTAGGCCCTCCTTGGTTGGTGACAGAAGCACCAGATCATCAGCAAACAGTAGACATTTGACTTCAGATTCTAGTAGGGTGTGGTATATGTGTTTTTTGCCAACTACACACTTGTTGTTGGTGTAGATGGATTTTCTAAAGTTGTATGTTTTTCAACCAACTCCACTTTCCATCAGTTTGTATAGCAGACCCTCATGCCAAATTGTGTCAAAAGCTTTTTTGAAATCAACAAAGCATGAGAAGACTTTGCCTTTGTTTTGGTTTGTTTGTTCAAAGCAGGGGGAATATGTGGTCTGTCGTACTGTAAATGGGTAAAAATCCAATTTGACATTTGCTCAGTACATTGTTTTCATTGAGGAAATGTACGAGTCTGCTGTTAATGATAATGCAGAGGATTTTCCCAAGGTTACTGTTGACGCATATTCCACGGTAGTTATTGGGGTCAAATTTGTCTCCATTTTTGTCTTTCTTTCTCAGGGGTCTAATGTGTATGAGGTCATCACCCCACCACCTTCAGGGACCATGCCCTGTCTCCATAGCAACTTCTGGCCCCAGGTTGGCCCAGAGTGAGTGTGGGTCAAACCAGGCCTAAGCAGGCCTGACGTGGACCAGACCAGGCTGAGGTGGGCCCGAAGCAGGCCAGAGTGAGGCAGAGACATCATGCACCAGCTGTTTGGCCTGGTTCTCGGCCAGAGGGACCTGTCGCGGGCTGGAGACCTCTTCTCCCTAGAAGACTCTGAGATAGAGGACTGTCTCTCACAGGCCCTGGAGGAAATCAAGGCTATCTCCTGCTCTCCTGTGAGTACCCCTTACATACCCATCCATTCACACACAAATACATGACAGTGTCTTTGATGTACTAGAGGAGGTCAAAGGTATCTATTGCTCTCTTGTAAGTTTCCTATGCATGCATGCACACAAACATGCACAGCCATGCATAGGCAAACACACACACACACACACACACACACACACACTGCTTATGGCAGGTGTGTCTCTTGGGACTGTTCACTGAAAACAGATCTGATATGATGCCTATCCCTCCTCATTTCCCATCCAACACAGTCAGTCTCTCAGTCATCATTTAACTAAAGAATGAACGAGTCTGCAGCTGAATGTAACCCAACGCCTCACGGTCTAGATGGGGCCAGCTCATTCAGACACGGTCTAGATGGGGCCAGCTCATTCAGACACGGTCTAGATGGGGCCAGCTCATTCAGACACGGTCTAGATGGGGCCAGCTCATTCAGACACGGTCTAGATGGGGCCAGCTCATTCAGACATGGTCTAGATGGGGCCAGCTCATTCAGACACGGTCTAGATGGGGCCAGCTCATTCAGACATGGTCTAGATGGGGCCAGCTCATTCAGACATGGTCTAGATGGGGCCAGCTCATTCAGACACGGTCTAGATGGGGCCAGCTCATTCAGACATGGTCTAGATGGGGCCAGCTCATTCAGACACGGTCTAGATGGGGCCAGCTCATTCAGACACGGTCTAGATGGGGCCAGCTCATTCAGACACGGTCTAGATGGGGCCAGCTCATTCAGACATGGTCTAGATGGGGCCAGCTCATTCAGACACGGTCTAGATGGGGCCAGCTCATTCAGACACGGTCTAGATGGGGCCAGCTCATTCAGACACGGTCTAGATGGGGCCAGCTCATTCAGACATGGTCTAGATGGGGCCAGCTAATTCAGACACGGTCTAGATGGGGCCAGCTCATTCAGACACGGTCTAGATGGGGCCAGCTCATTCAGACACGGTCTAGATGGGGCCAGCTCATTCAGACACGGTCTAGATGGGGCCAGCTCATTCAGACACGGTCTAGATGGGTTCTAGATGGGGTCTAGATGGGGTCAGCTTATTCAGACACGGTCTAGATGGGGTCTAGATGGGGTCTAGATGGGGTCAGCTTATTCAGACACAGTCTAGATGGGGTCTAGATGGGGTCAGCTTATTCAGACACGGTCTAGATGGGGTCAGCTCATTCAGACACGGTCTAGATGGGGCCAGCTCATTCAGACACTGTCTAGATGGGGTCTAGATGTGGCCAGCTCATTCAGACACGGTCTAGATGGGGTCAGCTTATTCAGACACGGTCTAGATGGGGCCAGCTTATTCAGACACTGTCTAGATGGGGCCAGCTTATTCAGACACGGTCTAGATGGGGTCTAGATGGGGCCAGCGTATTCAGACACGGTCTAGATGGGGCCAGCTTATTCAGACACGGTCTAGATGGGGCCAGCTTATTCAGACACGGTCTAGATGGGGTCTAGATGGGGCCAGCTCATTCAGACACGGTCTAGATGGGGTCTAGATGGGGTCAGCTCATTCAGACATGGTCTAGATGGGGTCTAGATGGGGTCAGCTTATTCAGACACGGTCTAGATGGGTTCTAGATGGGGCCAGCTCATTCAGACACTGTCTAGATGTGGCCAGCGTATTCAGACACTGTCTAGATGGGGCCAGCGTATTCAGACACTGTCTAGATGGGGCCAGCTCATTCAGACACTGTCTAGATGGGGCCAGCGTATTCAGACACGGTCTAGATGGGGCCAGCTCATTCAGACACGGTCTAGATGGGGCCAGCGTATTCAGACACGGTCTAGATGGGGCCAGCTCATTCAGACACTGTCTAGATGGGGCCAGCTCATTCAGACACGGTCTAGATGGGGCCAGCTCATTCAGACACGGTCTAGATGGGTTCTAGATGGGGCCAGCGTATTCAGACACGGTCTAGATGGGTTCTAGATGGGGCCAGCGTATTCAGACACTGTCTAGATGGGGCCAGCGTATTCAGTCACGGTCTAGATGGGGCCAGCGTATTCAGACACTGTCTAGATGGGGCCAGCGTATTCAGACACGGTCTAGATGGGGCCAGCGTATTCAGACACGGTCTAGATGGGGCCAGCGTATTCAGACACGGTCTAGATGGGGTCATAGTTTGAATGTCTGAACATTTCCACCTCAACATGGAAAAAGTTAAAGAGTATTTTTCCTTTGAGTGTCAAGGGAAAACTAAGAGCAAAAGCTCTTGCAGCCCTGAGGCTTGGATCTGTGTTAGACAGACTACATTTGAAACTATATTAAAAACAAACATGCTCTTTTCTCATTGTTTCTTGATCCTGATTGGCTGTTTCGGACTCATTTCGCCTCTGATTGGCTGGCTGCAGGACTACCTGACCAATGACAATGACCAGGCGGTGGTGGAGATCTGCATCACGCGCATCACCACGGCGATCAGGGAGACGAGGTCCATCGAGCGCCATGGGGGGGCGTTAGTGAGTCTGTGGGAGTCCTGTCTGGAACACAACCTCACCCCCCAGGGCAAAGACG
Organism: Oncorhynchus mykiss; assembly: GCF_013265735.2. Classification (NCBI taxonomy): domain Eukaryota; kingdom Metazoa; phylum Chordata; class Actinopteri; order Salmoniformes; family Salmonidae; genus Oncorhynchus; species Oncorhynchus mykiss. The sequence continues at coordinate 42,165,998 of NC_048588.1, forward strand.
AAGACACACCCCATGCCAAGATAGCCTCCGACATCACCAGCTGTATACTGCAGGTACACTACACTACTTTGTTTCAGACTCAATGAATCCATTCAGGCACATCTGGGATATATACTGTGTCCAAACGCTTCCACCCAACTTGATACAGCTGCGTCACTCGCCGTTTCATATTTGTTTTTGTTGACACATCCCAACATCTCAAAGTGAGCCTTTGATCCCGTATAGAATCATTGTCTTATACACTATAATTTATTTTTTAAATGAAGGGTGCTCATCGCCGTCACCGTGAAAAACAGCTTTTGTTCCACACTCTATTACCAAATGTAACAGGGGGCTACAGTAGAACCTTCAATAGCAATAACTACACAAACCTGTTTCACAAAACACAGTCTGTACCTCCAATGTCCCAAATCAAGAAGGAAAAAAGTTTAGCCTAAATTCAATTTAAAAACCTTCATTTAAATAAAATGTAAATACCTAATTTCTTTGTTGAAAACTCTAGAAATTAGTAATATAGTGTTAACTTTTAAATGGGAATTAAAGCGCTGCTCTACCTTCTTAACAGCACTATCAGCAAGGCAGGTCCTTCAGGCTCTAGTTTCTACCTTCTTAACAGCACTATCAGCAAGGCAGGTCCTTCAGGCTCTAGTTTCTACCTTCTTAACAGCACTATCAGCAAGGCAGGTCCTTCAGGCTCTAGTTTCTACCTTCTTAACAGCACTATCAGCAAGGCAGGTCCTTCAGGCTCTAGTTTCTACCTTAACAGCACTATCAGCAAGGCAGGTCCTTCAGGCTCTAGTTTCTACCTTCTTAACAGCACTATCAGCAAGGCAGGTCCTTCAGGCTCTAGTTTCTACCTTCTTAACAACACTATCAGCAAGGCAGGTCCTTCAGGCTCTAGTTTCTACCTTCTTAACAACACTATCAGCAAGGCAGGTCCTTCAGGCTCTAGTTTCTACCTTCTTAACAACACTATCAGCAAGGCAGGTCCTCCAGTCTCTAGTTTTGTCGCACCCGGACAGCTGTTTGGTTGTGTGGTCAAGTGTCACAAAGACGGACATAGGAAAATTGCAAGTGGCTCAGAACAGGGCAGCACGGCTGGCCCTTGGATGTACACAGAGATGCAAAATAATAATATTATAGAATAATATGCATTCCAATCTCTCCTGACGAGGAGAGATTGACTTCATCACTACTTGTATTTGTGAGAGGTATTGACATGTTGAAAGCACTGTTTAAACGACTAGCACTTTTATTTATGAGATGTATTAACATGTTGAATGCACCAAGCTGTCTGTCTAAACTACTGGCACACAGCTCAGACACCCATGCGTACCCTACAAGACATGCCACCAGAGGTCTCTTCACAGTCCCCAAGTCCAGAACAGACTATGGGAGGCACACAGTACTACATAGAGCCATGACTACATGGAACTCTATTCCACAGTACTACATAGAGCCATGACCACATGGAACTCTATTCCACAGTACTACACAGAGACATGACTACATGGAACTCTATTCCACAGTACTACATAGAGCCATGACTACATGGAACTCTATTCCACAGTACTACATAGAGCCATGACTACATGGAACTCTATTCCACAGTACTACATAGAGCCATGACTACATGGAACTCTATTCCACAGTACTACATAGAGCCATGACTACATGGAACTCTATTCCACAGTACTACATAGAGCCATGACTACATGGAACTCTATTCCACAGTACTACATAGAGCCATGACTACATGGAACTCTATTCCACAGTACTACATAGAGCCATGACTACATGGAACTCTATTCCACAGTACTACATAGAGCCATGACTACATGGAACTCTATTCCACAGTACTACATAGAGCCATGACTACATGGAACTCTATTCCACAGTACTACATAGAGCCATGACTACATGGAACTCTATTCCACAGTACTACATAGAGCCATGACTACATGGAACTCTATTCCACAGTACTACATAGAGCCATGACTACATGGAACTCTATTCCACATCAAGTAACTGACGCAAGCATAACACTAAAGTGTGTACCCTCACATACCTTAGATGTAACGTTCGTCTGTCGGAGAAAGAGAGGAGGACCAAGGTGCAGCGTGGGTAAGTATTCATTATGCCTTTTAATGAAAACTAATACTCGAACAAAACAACAAAACGATAAACGAGAATGACACGAAACGAAACAGTCCTGTCTGGTAACATACACAAAGACAGAAAATAATCACCCACGAAACACAATAGAAAACAGGCTCCCTAAATATGGTTCTCAATCAGGGACAACGATTGACAGCTGCCTCTGATTGAGAACCATACCAGGACAAACACAGAAATAGAAAATCATAGAAAAAGTAACATAGACAACCCACCCAACTCACGCCCTGACCATACTAAAACAAAGACATAACAAAAGAACTAAGGTCAGAACGTGACATTAGATATGACCTGTCTACCTTCACATGTCATAAGAATTACATTAACAAACAACTATTATATTCATTTAGCAGACACTCTTATCCTGAGCAACTAGAGTTAAGGGCACAGACAGAATTTTATACCTAGTAGGCTTGGGAATGCGAACCAGCGACATTTTGGTTACTGGCCCAACACTCTTACCTGCTAGGCTACCTGCCACCCCTACACAGAGCAGGCATAGGCTATAGGCACACAGGCAGCCTACAAACATCATACCTGTCTGCTCATCTGTACATACAGTTGAAGTCGGACGTTCACATACACTTAGTTTGGAGTCATTAAGACTCGTTTTTCAACCACTTGACACATTTCTTGTTAACAAACTATAGTTTCGACAAGTCGGTTAGGACATCTACTTTGTGCATGACACAAGTAATTTTTCCAACAATTGTTTACAGACAGGTTATTTCACTGAATCACAATTCCAGAAGTCAGAAGTTTAAATACACTAAGTTGACTGTGCCTTTAAACAGCTTGGAAAATTCCAGAAAATGATGTCATGGCTTTAGAAACTTCTGTTAGGCTAATTGACATAATTTGAGTCAATTGGAGGTGTACCTGTGGATGTATTTCAAGGCCTTCCTTCAAACTCAGTGCCTCTTTGCTTGACATCATGGGAAAATCAAACGAAATCAGCCAAGACCTCAGAAAAAATGATAGACCTCCATACTTCTGGTTCATCCTTGGGAGCAATTTCCAAACGCCTGAAGGTACCACGTTCATCGGTACAAACAATAGTACGCAAGTATAAACACCATGGGACCACGCAGCCGTCATACCGCTCAGGAAGGAGACCCGTTCTGTCTCCTAGAGATGAACGCACTTTGGTGCGAAAAGTGCAAATCAATCCCAGAACAACAGCAAAGGACCTTGTGAAGATGCTGGAGAAAACAGGTACAAAAGTATCTATATCCACAGGAAAACCAGTCCTATATCGACATAACCTGAAAGGCCGCTCAGCAAGGAAGAAGCCAGACTACGGTTTGCAACTGCACATGGGGACAAAGATCATACTTTTTGGAGAAATGTCCTCTGGTCTGATGAAACAAAAATGGAACTGTTTGGCCATAATGACCATCATTATGTTTGGAGGAAAAAGGGAGAGGCTTGCAAGCCGAAGAACACCATCCCAACCGTGAAGCACGGGGGTGGCAGCATCATGTTGTGGTGGTGCTTTGCTGCAGAAGGGGCTGGTGCACTTCACAAACTGGATGGCATCATGAGGAGCGAAAATTATGTGGATATATTGAAGCAACAACTCAAGACATCAGTCAGGAAGTTAAAGCTTGGTCGCAAATGGGTCTTCCAAATGGATAAGGACCCCAAGCATACTTCCAAAGTTGTGTGTGTTCACGTGCGTGTGCGTGTGTGCGCGTATGTGTGCACGTGCGTGTGTGTGTGTGTGTGTGTGTGCATGCGTGTGTGTGTGTGTGTGCGTGCGTTGTGTGTGTGTTGTGTGTGTGTGTTATGTGGTGTTGTGTGTGTTCACGTGCGTGTGTGTGTGTGTGCGTGTGTGCGTGTATGTGTGCACGTGTGTGTGTGTGTGTGCGTGCATTGTGTGTGTGTTGTGTGTGTGTGTTATGTGTGTGTTGTGTGTGTTCACGTGCGTGTTTGTGTGTGTGCATGTGTGTGTGTGTATGTGTGTTTGTGTTGTGTGTGTGTGTGTGTGTTTGTTTCTCATATCACCAGAGAGTGGGCTGTGCTGTTGTTTATTGTCAGACTCTTGGTCATGCAGACAGAATGCCTTGTTTACACTGCCACCTGCTGGACGTTCAGACGTTTGACACTGTTATAGTCATGAATATGATTTTAGCGTTGATCCCTTTCAACAATACGGTACTGTAGCTCATCGGCTCTAATGACATGTCCACTTATGTTTTAGACAGAGTGTTAGAGTAAGTTGTAGTTGTTTGGGTTTGTTTCAGTGTTTGTCTGATGGTGATTTGGGTCCTGAGTGGCGCAGAGGTCCAAGGCACTGCATCACAGCGGTAGAGGTGTTACTACAGACCCGAGTTAGAGCCCGTGCTGTATCACAACTGTCCGTGATCGGGAGTCCCATAGGGCGGCGCACAATTGGCCCAGCGTCGTCCAGGTTAGGGGAGGGTTTGAATTAGCTCTTAACTGTCTTGCCCAGTAAAATAGAAGATAGACTCTCTAACTCAGTGGTCACCAAACCTGGTTCTGGTCATCTAGGGCTTTGTTTCTGTCAAGCGTTTACACAACTGATTTAAAAAGTCTTGATACAATGTAGTCGTTCAGAACAACAGGTGGACAGTGACACAACACTTTTGCCCTGTCGCTCTGCCCCTGAACAAGGCAGTTAACCCAATGTTCCCCGGCAGGCCTCCCCCTGCACCTCTCTGATTCAGAGGGGTTGGGTTAAATGCGGAAAACACATTCCAATTGAATGCCTTCAGTTGTACAACTGACTAGGTATCCCCCTTTCCTTTCCTTTCTATATCTAGTCCTTCCAAATGTTCCTAAACCATCCCCCTGGGGGTGCTAGTGGATGTTAAATTAGGCCCTGGGACACCACTGTCTACATGCAGAGACACATACACTCTCATTGAGCTCAGAAATGAGTGTTCATGTAAAGATGCTGTTCTATGCTGTTCTATTCTGTTCTATTTTGTTCTGTTCTGTTCTATTCTGTTCTATTCTGTTCTATTTTGTTCTATTCTGTTCTGTTCTGTTCTATTCTGTTCTGTTCTGTTCTGTTTTGTTATATTCTGTTCTATTCTGTTCTATTCTGTTCTATTTTGTTCTGTTCTGTTCTATTCTGTTCTATTCTGTTCTATTTTGTTCTATTCTATTCTGTTCTGTTCTGTTCTATTCTGTTCTATTCTGTTCTATTCTGTTCTGTTCTATTCTGTTCTATTCTGTTCTATTTTGTTCTGTTCTGTTCTATTCTGTTCTATTCTGTTCTATTTTGTTCTGTTCTATTCTATTCTGTTCTATTCTGTTCTATTTTGTTCTATTCTATTCTGTTCTGTTCTGTTCTGTTCTATTCTGTTCTATTCTGTTCTATTCTGTTCTGTTCTATTCTGTTCTATTCTGTTCTATTTTGTTCTGTTCTATTCTGTTCTATTTTGTTATGTTCTATTCTATTCTGTTCTATTCTGTTCTATTCTGTTCTATTTTGTTCTATTCTGTTCTGTTCTGTTCTGTTCTATTCTGTTCTATTCTGTTCTATTCTGTTCTATTCTGTTCTGTTCTATTCTGTTCTATTCTGTTCTATTTTGTTCTGTTCTGTTCTATTCTGTTCTATTTTATTCTGTTCTGTTCTGTTTTGTTATATTCTGTTCTATTCTATTCTGTTCTATTCTGTTTTGTTCTATTCTGTTCTATTCTGTTCTGTTCTGTTTTGTTATATTCTGTTCTATTCTATTCTGTTCTATTCTGTTTTGTTCTATTCTGTTCTATTCTGTTCTGTTCTGTTTTGTTATATTCTGTTCTATTCTGTTCTGTTCTATTCTGTTCTATTCTGTTCTATTTTGTTCTGTTCTGTTCTATTCTGTTCTATTTTATTCTGTTCTGTTCTGTTTTGTTATATTCTGTTCTATTCTATTCTGTTCTATTCTATTCTGTTCTATTCTGTTCTATTTTGTTCTGTTCTGTTCTGTTTTGTTATATTCTGTTCTATTCTATTCTGTTCTCTTAAATTGTCTATGTGTGTCACTAAGGGTCCATCTAGGCCCTAAAGAGAATGGACACACACATGCACATGCACACAGATACACACACACATGATACATGTTTCAGTATGAATATATATCAATGTTAGCTTGATTGGATAAATCTTCTAAATAACCATGTTACAGGATATTACACAACACACAGTGTGCCTTGTGGAGTTGAATTCTTCAGTAACAGAATGTTCTGACTCTGAAATGCTTACATTTTCCACTTCATTAATGTCTTCCCACCCCATTTGTCTGTCTGTCTCTCCGTCTGTCTCTCCGTCTGTCTCTCCGTCTGTCTCTCCGTCTGTCTCTCCGTCTGTCTCTCCGTCTGTCTCTCCGTCTGTCTGTCTGTCTCGCGCTCTCTCGCTCTCTCGCTCTCTCTCTCTTTCTCTCTCTCTCTCTCTCTCTCTCTCTCTCTCTCTCTCTCTCTCTTTCTCTCTCTCTCTCTCTCTCTCTCTCTGTAGGTAAGGGCTTTGTGGTGAAATGTGTGGGCATCGCCTCATTTTAGGTCGTTGTAGAACTTAAGGTCTATTTTCTGGATGTTGATAACTAGTGGGTATAGTTCTAATTCTGCTCTGCATATTGTTTGGGATTTTGCGTTGTACACGTAGTATATTTTTGAAGTCTCTGTCTCTCTTCTCCTCCTACAGAACTACAGTCGTCCCCCAGTGATGGCTCTAGCAGTGCCGGTGGCAGTGAGGTTTCTGCAGAGAGGCAACAGAGAGCTCAGTAGGAACATGTCCAGTTATCTCTCTCTGACTGCCATGGATAAGGCTGAACTACTGGCAGAACACACAGAGGCTATCACCTGCAGCGTCCTGGGAGGTAGGACGCACGCACGCACGCACACACACACACACACACACACACACACACACACACACACACACACTCAAGGACAAACAAACACACACACTCACCGACACACACACACGCACGCACACACACACACACGCGCGCGCAAAGACACACACACACACACACACACACACACTCAAGGACAAACAAACACACACACTCACCCACACACACACACACACACGCACACGCACGCACACACACACACACACACACACACACACACACACACACACACACACACACACACACACACACACACACACACACACACACACACACACACCCTTTTGCCATGATGACTCCATTGCTTCCTACAGTTGTGTCAAGTTGGCTGGATGTCCTTTGGGTGATGGACCGTTCTGGATATCTCTGGTGTCTATGGCTCTGGTGTCTAGGGCTCTGGTGTCTAGGGCTCTGGTGTCTAGGGCTCTGGTGTCTAAAGCTCTGGTGTCTGTGCACTGGTGTCTAGGGCTCTGGTGTCTAGGGCTCTGGTGTCTAGGGCTCTGGTGTCTAAAGCTCTGGTGTCTGGGCACTGGTGTCTAGGGCTCTGGTGTCTAGATCTCTGGTGTCTAGGGCTCTGGTGTCTAGGGCTCTGGTGTCTAGGGCTCTGGTGTCTGGGCACTGGTGTCTAGGGCTCTGGTGTCTATGGCTCTGGTGTCTATGGCTCTGGTGTCTGGGCACTGGTGTCTAGGGCTCTGGTGTCTAGGGCTCTGGTGTCTTATAATAACCAAACACACACTAACCCACATCAACCAGGGTCCTCAGGCTGTACTTTATTCCCAGCCCAATACTCATTTCGGTCATGATATGTGTTTAGGTTATTCGGAAGTGCGTAATTAATATCACATCAGAGGAGGCAGTTGAAAGAGATCAGTGTGTGTCATGTCTGACTTGCCTTGTTTAAGGCCTTTCATTCTTCTGGCCAGACAGTATGTTATGTCTGACTTGCCTTGTTTAAGGCCTTTCATTCTTCTGGCCAGACAATATGTTATGTCTGACTTGCCTTGTTTAAGGCCTTTCATTCTTCTGGCCAGACAATATGTTATGTCTGACTTGCCTTGTTTAAGGCCTTTCATTCTTCTGGCCAGACAATATGTTATGTCTGACTTGCCTTGTTTAAGGACTTTCATTCTTCTGGCCAGACAATATGTCATGTCTGACTTGCCTTGTTTAAGGCCTTTCATTCTTCTGGCCAGACAATATGTCATGTCTGACTTGCCTTGTGTAAGGACTTTCATTCTTCTGGCCAGACAGTATGTTATGTCTGACTTGCCTTGTTTAAGGACTTTCATTTTTCTGGCCAGACAGTATGTTATGTCTGACTTGCCTTGTTTAAGGCCTTTCATTCTTCTGGCCAGACAATATGTTATGTCTGACTTGCCTTGTTTAAGGCCTTTCATTCTTCTGGCCAGACAATATGTTATGTCTGACTTGCCTTGTTTAAGGCCTTTCATTCTTCTGGCCAGACAATATGTTATGTCTGACTTGCCTTGTTTAAGGACTTTCATTCTTCTGGCCAGACAGTATGTTTTGTCTGACTTGCCTTTCTTAAGGCCTTTCATTCCTCAGGCCAGACAGAGCAGCGTGGCTTCTAGCCTGCCTAGCTGAGGGATTACTCTTAAGAGGCCCTCAGATCTGTGGCTTAGGTTTACAACCCCACCCCTTGCTACAGCTGTCTCGGGTGTTGGAGCTGGACAGGCTCAGGCTCTAAACAGACTATGTAAGCCAGGCCCCACTGCCCTGGACAGATAAGGCTCTCGCAGCAGCGCTGTAGCCATTACTCCCTATATAAGACTCAGGAGAGAGACTCAGGGATGAGTGTGATTGTGTGTGTGTGTGTGTGTGTGTGTGTGTGTCGTGTGTGTGTGTGTGTGTGTGTGTGTGTGTGTCTGTGTGTCTGTGTGTCTCCGTATGTATGGTAGAGGGCCAATGAAGGTTTTCATAAGGCCTGGAGAGATCCAGTCTAATTTAGACTGTGTTTGTGCAGGTTGATATGAATGTTTACATTAGACTTCTGGGTTGAGGTCAGCCAGTGGACTTAACTCCACTGATAAGACTAAAGAGGGTCACTTAGAAATAAAGGTCCTATCTAGAACGTAAAAGGGTACTTCAGCTGTCCCCATAGGAGAATCCTTTGAATAACCCTTTTTGGTTCCAGTTATAACTTTTTGGGTTCTATGTAGAACCTTTTCCACTACCGAAAAGGTTTCTACCTGGAACCATAAAGGGTTCTCCAATAGAACCAAAAAAGGGTTATCCTATGTTGACAACCGAAGAACCCTTTTGGAACCCTGTTTCTAAGAGTGTAGAGGTAAATTAGTAGTAGTAGTAGATGTAGTACATTATTATTATTATTATTATTATTATTATTATTATTATTATTAGTAGTAGTAGTAGTAGTAGTAGTAGTAGTAGTAGTACATTATTAGTATTAGTAGTAGTAGTAGTAGTAGTACATTATTAGTATTAGTAGTAGTAGTAGTAGTAGTAGTAGTAGTAGTAGTAGTAGTAGTACATTATTAGTATTAGTAGTAGTAGTAGTAGTAGTAGTAGTACATCATTAGTAGTAGTAGTAGTAGTAGTATTAGTAGTAGTAGATGTAGCAGTAGTAATAGTAGTAGTAGTAGTAGTAGTAGATTATTAGTATTAGTAGTAGTAGTAGTAGATGTAGCAGTAGTAATAGTAGTAGTAGTAGTAGTAGTAGATTATTAGTATTAGTAGTAGTAGTAGTAGATGTAGCAGTAGTAATAGTAGTAGTAGTACATTATTATTATTATTATTATTAGTAGTAGTAGTAATAGTAGTACATTATTATTATTATTATTAGTAGTAGTAGTAATAGTAGTACATTATTATTATTATTATTATTAGTAGTAGTAGTAATAGTAGTACATTATTATTATTATTATTAGTAGTAGTAGTAATAGTAGTACATTATTATTATTATTATTATTAGTAGTAGTAGTAATAGTAGTACATTATTATTATTATTATTATTAGTAGTAGTAGTAATAGTAGTACATTATTATTATTATTAGTAGTAGTTGTAGTAGTAGATGTAGTAGTAGTGGTGGTAATATTAGTAGTAGTAGTAGATGTAGTAGTAGTAGTAGTAGTAGTAGATGTAGTAGTAGATGTAGTAGTGGTGGTGGTAATATTAGTAGTAGTAGTAGATGTAGTAGTAGTGGTGGTAATATTATTAGTAGTAGTAGTAGTAGTAGTAGTAGTAGTAGTAGATGTAGTAGTAGATGTAGTAGTGGTGGTGGTAATATTAGTAGTAGTAGTAGTAGTAGTAGTAGTACATTTGTCCACAGCGATGTGAGAGACTGATCAACAACAACAGGAAGTGTTTGGTTGCAGTCATTGTAGTTAAAGGAGGCACAACCAGTTATTGAGAGTGTAAGGGGGCAATTACTTTATCACACAGGGGAAATGGATGTTGCATAACTTTGTAAAATAAAATAAAAAAAGTTTCCAATTGTTTTTGTTATTTGTAAACTGAGGTTCCCTTTATCTAATATTAGGTTTGTGTTGAAGATCTGATAACATTCAGTATAAACAGACCACTATAGTCCCTGTGCCCAAGAACGGCGAGGTGCTGTAACCTGTATAAATAACGACCGCCCCGTAGCACTCACAGAAAGGCTGGTCAAGACACACATCAACACCATCACCCCAGACACCCTGGATCCACTCCAATTCGCACACCGCCACAACAGATCCACAGATGACGCAGTTTCTATTGCGCTCAACACTGCCCATTCCCTCCTTGGACAAGAGGATCACCTATGTGAGGACGCTTTACAATGAGTACAGCTCAACACCATAGTGCCATAGACTGAAACACCATCATTACACACACACACACACAACATGACGACGATGAGACAAACCTACAGGGCGGAGGTCACAGACCTGGCAGTGTGTTGCCAGGACAACAAGACATTGAAGCTGATCGTGGACTACAGGAAACGGACATGCATGCTCCCATTCACATCGACGGTGGGCACCATTTAGAGCGCCTTGACTGGCTACATCACAGCTTGGTACGGCGACTGCTTGACAGCCGACTGCAAGGCGCTACAGACGGTAGTGCGTACGGCCCAGTACTGGGCACTACCATCCATCACCTCTATACCAGGTGGTGTCAGAAGATACCAGGTGGTGTCAGAAGATACCAGGTGGTGTCAGAAGATACTGTACGGCCCAGTACATCCCCACGGCCGAGCTCCCTGCCATCCATCACCTCTATACCAGGCGGTGTCAGAAGATACCAGGTGGTGTGTACGGCCCAGTACATCCCCGGGGCCGAGCTCCCTGCCATCCATCACCTCTATACCAGGTGGTGTCAGAAGATACCAGGTGGTGTCAGAAGATGGCTCTAAAAATTGTCAAAGACTCCAGCCACCCAAGTCGTAGATTATTTTCTCTGCTTCCGCATGACATGCGGTACCAAGGCACAAAATCTGGAACCAACAGGACCCAGAACAGCATCTACCCCCAAGCCATAAGACTGCGAAATAGAAATGTAAATAGTTAACCAAAATTCAGTGGCAAGAAAAAGTATGTGAACCCTTTGGAACGACCTGGTTTTCTGCATAAATTGGTCATCAAACTTGATCTGATCTTCATCTTCAAGTCACAGCAATAGACGAACACAGTGTGCCGAATTTTTCTTGTCTATGTTGAATACATATTTTAAACATTCACAGTGTAGGTTGGAAAAAGTATGTGAACCCCTAGGCTAATGACTAAACACTCACAACATTTGAGTTTGCTATTCACAAGAAAGCATTGCCTGATCTGAACCGTGCCTCAAACAAAAGAGATCTCAGAAGACCTAAGATTGAGAATTGTTGCCTTGCATGAAGCTGGAAAGGGTTACACAAGTATCTCTAAAAGTCAGTCCACGGTATGACAACTTGTTTATAAATGGAGAAATTATTTATACCTGTGTTCTCTGTTTGTCTGTTGTCAGTTTGTGTCACACCCTGACCATAGTTTGCTTTGTATGTTTCTATGTTTTGTTTGGTCAGGGTGTGATCTGAGTGGGCATTCTATGTTGGATGTCTTGTTTGTCTGTTTCTGTGTTTGGGCCTGATATGGTTCTCAATCAGAGGAAGGTGTTAGTCATTGTCTCTGATTGGGAACCATATTTAGGTAGCCTGTTTTGTGTTGGGTTTTGTGGGTGGTTGTTTCCTGTCTCTGTGTTCTCTGCACCAGATAGGGCTGTTTTGTGTTGGGTTTTGTGGGTGGTTGTTTCCTGTCTTTGTGTTTGTAGCACCAGATAGGGCTGTTTCGTTTTTTTCCACATTTGTTGTTTTGTATTCGGTTCATGTTGAGTTCTTATTAAAAACATGAACTATAACCACGCTGCATTTTGGTCCGCCTCTCCTTCCCAGGAGGAAAGCCGTTACAGTTTGTCTTGTTTGTCAAATCAACCAGCGTTTTTTTTCTCAGCTCCTGCTTTTCCAGTCTTTCTTTTTCTCCCCCTCTCCTGGTTTTGACCCTTGCCTGTTTTGACTCTGTGCCCGCCTGCCTGCCCCTGACACTGACCCCTGCCTGCCCTCCGGTACCGTTGTCCCACCTCAGGTTTACTGACCCCTGCCTGCCCTCTGGTACCGTTGTCCCACCTCTGGTTACTGACCCCTGCCTGCCCTCCGGTACCGTTGTCCCACCTCAGGTTTACTGACCCCTGCCTGCCCTCTGGTACCGTTGTCCCACCTCAGGTCACTGACCCCTGCCTGCCCTCCGGTACCGTTGTCCCACCTCAGGTTTACTGACCCCTGCCAGCCCCTGACACTGACCCCTGCCTGCCCTCCGGTACCGTTGCCCGTGTCTGGGTCTTACCTTCACACCTGATACTGTATACATGTGGATCACTTTTACATGGATAATACAAACACTAATCTGGATATTCACGCACTCCTTTGTGTGCTGATCGCTGTTCATTGGTCAACAATCAAGACGCTCAACATGTTGGTTCTGAAGCACAGATGAGTTTAATTAGACAATGATTTGGTGCAATGCCGTGGGCCTATGCCTGACATCAGATCAAATAAGTATAAGCATAAGATGCATGTAGTCAATTTAAAATATGTATGAAAAATTCCATTCAGTTTCGTACTCGCGACCCCACAAAATCTTCTCCACTTCCAGAACCACTGCTCTATCTCAACCAACTTGTATTAATTGACAGTTTGCTACTCCAGGGCCAAGTGTCACTAGCCAATCTGTTACATGTCTCTGGCTGCGTGTCATCAGTCATCAGTCTCTAGTTGAGTCCCGAGTCTCTGGCAGCGTGTCATCAGTCTCTAGTCGAGTCCCGAGTCCCTGGCAGCGTGTCATCAGTCTCTAGTCGAGTCCCGAGTCCCTGGCAGCGTGTCATCAGTCTCTAGTCGAGTCCCGAGTCCCTAGCTGCGTGTCATCAGTCATCCGTCTCTAGTCGAGTCCCGAGTCTTGAGGCTCCAAGTTGAGGTAAAGTCTCAAGTTATTTTATTTTCTATCAAGTCGAGTCTCAAGTCATCAAATTTGGGACACGAGGTCATGTGGCTAGTTAGTGGGCTCTTTTTCAATCTCCCTTAAGGCACGTCATTATGTTGCCTCCTCCAGGATCCCAGTTAGAGCGCCTCGTTACCCTCTTTAACATGCTTAGACCTCGTTAGTGGTTTACCCCAGGGACTGTCGTTAGTGTTGCTCGTTAGGGATCTGTTTGGCCCCCCAGTCCTGAAACCCTCCAGTGATAAATAGAACTGCTGGTAGAGGTTACCACAGAGGATCTAGTAGTCTGTGTGTGTGTGTGTTGCGGGTCTGTGTGTGTGTGTGTCGCAGGTCTGTGTGTGTGTGTTTCTGTGTGTTGTGGGTCTGTGTGTGTGTGTGTCTGTGTGTTGTGGGTCTGTGTGTGTGTGTGTGTGTGTGTGTTGCGGGTCTGTGTGTGTGTGTTGCGGGTCTGTGTGTGTTGTGGGTCTATGTGTGTGTGTGTGTGTGTGTGTGTGTGTGTGTGTGTGTGTGTTGTCATACAGGTCTAATGCGGCAGGGTGTGAGTAGTCTACTACAGGGGAGGAGAGCCTTCTAACAGGGCCTTTCCTAGAAGGATTCATACATGTCTGTAAGTGCCCTCAGGAGCCTACCTACAGTATGTCTGGCCCCATCCTGGCCCCCTCCTGGCACCATCCTGCCACCATCCTGGCCCCCTTCTCTCCAACCTCCATGAACCATCATATGAAATCAAGCACTCAGGGTTAACCGTTTGTTTATCCTGTAAATTATCCTGGATTAGGTGTGTGTGTGTGTGCGTGTGTGTGTGTATGAATAGCTCACACACTTCATGACCTGCACGGTCAGCTAACACTTCACACACATGATCAGGTTGTGTTTGTGTTACTCACCTCATCCAGCTTTAATGTGGCGACCACCTGGGTGATGCAATGCACTGCTGCCCTTCTGTGAACATCATTTTGGAAATCACCATTTTGAAAATCACTATTTTGTGAAATCACCATTTTGTGAAATCACTATTTTGTGAAATCACCATTTTGAAAATCACAATTTTGTGAAATCACCATTTTGTGAACACTCATCACATAATCAGTTTGAGGTGCCTGCTGCTGTGAAACAGTGTTGATGACTGATGTACAGTATAAACATATCCCCTCTTATCGAACCTTTCCAACTGTTTTGTGTTCTCACTTAATTCATCATTTTTTTGGTGAAATGACTAGAATGATCTGCCTCCATCTTGTCCTGCCCTTGACCAGATTGTATGCACTAATGGCGGCCATATTGTGCCAGACCCCTCACCTGCAGCACAGGCAGCTGCGCTAGTCCCCTGGGGAGTCTCACACACACACACACACACACACACACACACACACACACACACACACACACACACACACACACACAGTTACATGACAGCGTATTGGGAAATGGCTCTCACTGCCCAGTTAATACTGTCATGGTTAAGTGTCATGGTCTATTGGTTTGAGGTGCCTGCTGCTGTGAATCAGTGTTGATGATTTACTGTATAATGTCTCTGTTTAAGGCATCATACCTTATGTCAAGTTCAATTTTCGTTTTATCGACTGTTGCACGTTGCGCTTTTTAGCACATTCACCGGGTACTTGTGTGCTTTGCTACTCTGAAGAAAGGAGGGGGGGGCACAGGAAGGGCACAGGAAGTGGTGAGAGAGACATATTGGGCACAGGAAGTGGTGAGAGAGACATATTGGGCAGAGGAAGTGGTGAGAGAGAAATATAGGGGAAAGGAAGTGGTGAGAGAGACATATTGGGCACAGGAAGTGGTGAGAGAGACATATTGGGCAAAGGAAGTGGTGAGAGAGACATTTTGGGATCAGGAAGTGGTGAGAGAGACATTGGGATCAGGAAGTGGTGAAAAGCTGACATATAGGGCACAGGAAGTGGTGAGAGGATGACATAGGGCACAGGAAGTGGCGTGAGAGAGACATATAGGGCACAGGAAGTGATGAGAGAGAGACATAGGGCACAGGAAGTGGTGAGAGAGAGACATAGGGCACCGGAATTGGTGAGAGGGTGACCTATAAGGCACAGGAAGTGGTGAGAGGGTGACATATAAGGCACAGGAAGTGGTGAGAGAGAGACATATAGGGCACAGGAGGTGGTGAGAGAGAGACATATAGGGCACAGGAAGTGGTGAGAGAGAGAGATATATATATAGGTTAAAGGAAGTAGTGAGAGAGTGAGGTTTAGATGGAGAGAGAGGAGAGCAGAAAGGGATACGTGAGTAAGCAAACAAAGGCAGCTGCGCTAGTCCCCTGGAGAGTCACACACACACACACACACACACACACACACACACACACACACACACACACACACACACACACACAGTTACATGACAGCGTATTGGGAAATGGCTCTCACTGCCCAGTTAATACTGTCATGGTTAAGTGTCATGGTCTATTGGTTTGAGGTGCCTGCTGCTGTGAATCAGTGTTGATGATTTACTGTATAATGTCTCTGTTTAAGGCATCATACCTTATGTCAAGTTCAATTTTCGTTTTATCGACTGTTGCACGTTGCGCTTTTTAGCACATTCACCGGGTACTTGTGTGCTTTGCTACTCTGAAGAAAGGAGGGGGGGGCACAGGAAGGGCACAGGAAGTGGTGAGAGAGACATATTGGGCACAGGAAGTGGTGAGAGAGACATATTGGGCAGAGGAAGTGGTGAGAGAGAAATATAGGGGAAAGGAAGTGGTGAGAGAGACATATTGGGCACAGGAAGTGGTGAGAGAGACATATTGGGCAAAGGAAGTGGTGAGAGAGACATTTTGGGATCAGGAAGTGGTGAGAGAGACATTGGGATCAGGAAGTGGTGAAAAGCTGACATATAGGGCACAGGAAGTGGTGAGAGGATGACATAGGGCACAGGAAGTGGCGTGAGAGAGACATATAGGGCACAGGAAGTGATGAGAGAGAGACATAGGGCACAGGAAGTGGTGAGAGAGAGACATAGGGCACCGGAAGTGGTGAGAGGGTGACCTATAAGGCACAGGAAGTGGTGAGAGGGTGACATATAAGGCACAGGAAGTGGTGAGAGAGAGACATATAGGGCACAGGAGGTGGTGAGAGAGAGACATATAGGGCACAGGAAGTGGTGAGAGAGAGAGATATATATATAGGTTAAAGGAAGTAGTGAGAGAGTGAGGTTTAGATGGAGAGAGAGGAGAGCAGAAAGGGATACGTGAGTAAGCAAACAAAGGCAGCTGCGCACAGGAAGTGGTGAGAGAGACATATTGGGCACAGGAAGTGGTGAGAGAGACATATTGGGCACAGAAAGTGGTGAGAGAGACATATTGGGCACAGGAAGTGGTGAGAGGGACATATAGGGCACAGGAAGTGGTGAAAAGCTGACATATAGGGCACAGGAAGTGGTGAGAGGATGACATATAGGGCACAGGAAGTGGTGAGAGAACGACATAGGGCACAGGAAGTGGTGAGAGGGTGACATATAGGGCACAGGAAGTGGTGAGAGAGACATATAGGGCACAGGAAGTGGAATGAGAGAGACATAGGGCACAGGAAGTGGTGAGAGAGAGATATATAGGGCACAGGAAGTAGTGAGAGAGTGAGGGTTAGATGGAGAGAGAGGAGAGCAGACGTGAGTAAGCAAAAAAACTGGCACCCATCCAGCCTTCAGAGAGGACGTTAACTAGAGATTAACTAGAGAGTCTAGTATTTAGTAGCATTTCCTTTAAATTGTTTAACTTGGGTCAAACGTTTCGGGTAGCCTTCCACAAGCTTCCCACAATAAATTGGGTGAATTTTGGCCCATTCCTCCTGACAGAGCTGGTGTAACTGAGTCAGGTTTGTAGGCCTCCTTGCTCTCACACGCTTTTTCAGTTCTGCCCACACATTTTCTATAGGACTGAAGTCAGGGCTTTGTGATGGCCACTCCAATACCATGACTTTGTTGTCCTTAAGCCATTTTGCCACAACTTTGGAAGTATGCTTGGGGTCATTGTCCATTTGGAAGATCCATTTGCGACCAAGCTTTAACTTCCCGACTGATGTCTTGAGATGTTGCTTCAATATATCCACATCATTTTCCTTCTCATGATGTCATCTAATTTGTGAAGGGCACCAGTCCCTCCTGCAGCAAAGCACCCCCCACAACATGATGCTGCCACCCCCATGCTTCACGTTTGGGATGGTGTGCTTTGGCTTGCAAACCTTCCCCTTTTTCCTCCAAACATAACGATGGTCATAATGGCCAAACAGTTATATTGTTGTTTCATCAGACCAGAGGACATTTCTCCCAAAAGTACGATCTTTGTCCCTATATGCAGTTGCAAACCGTAGTCTGGCTTTTTTATGGCGGTTTTGGAGCAGTGGCTTCTTCCTTGCTGAGCGGCCTTTCAGGTTATGTCGATATAGGACTCGTTTTACTGTGGATATAGATACTTTTGTACCTGCTTCCTCCAGCATCTTCACAATGTCCTTTGCTGTTGTTCTGGGATTGATTTGCACTTTTCGCACCAAAGTGCGTTCATCTCTAGGAGACAGAACGGGTCTCCTTCCTGAGCGATATGACGGCTGCGTGGTCCCATGGTATTTATACTTACGTACTATTGTTTGTACAGATGAACGTGGTACCTTCAGACGTTTGGAAATTGCTCCTAAGGATGAACCAGAAGTGTGGAGGTTTAAAAAAAACAATCTGATTTCTTTTGACTTTCCCGTGATTTCAAGCAAAGAGGCACTGAGTTTGAAGGTAGTCCTTGAAATACATCCACAGGTACACCTCCAATTGACTCTTATGATATCAATTAGCCTATCAGAAGCTTCTAAAGCCATGACATCATTTTCTGGAATTTTCTAAGCTGTTTAAAGGCAAAGTCAACTTAGTGTATGTAAACTTCTGACTGGAATTGTAATACAGTGAGTTATAAATTAAATAATCTGTCTGTAAACAATTGTTGGAAAAATTACTTGTGTCATGCACAAAGTAGATGTCCTAACCGACATGCCAAAACTATAGTTTGTTAACAAGAGTATGTAAACTTCCGACTTCAACTGTATCTTAAAAGCATTATTTATTGTGTACATTAATGTAAGCAATATGAAGTAGTGTAATTGTTCAGGGACAAGCGTCAGTAGGGATGACTTTAGCTTCAAGTTAACAGCCTTTAAAGCACTAGGGTGAGGTTCAGCAGGGCTCTCTGTCATTCCATACTGTACTGTAGCCCACAGGCTGTTAGGCCCAGTTGCTGCTGTGAGGTCTTGGGGTGGTTGCTCTGGTCTGGCTGCTCCAGTCTGGCTGCTCTGGTCTGGCTGCCCTGGTCTGGCTCCTCCGGTCTGGCTCCTCCGGGCTGGCTGCCCTGGTCTGGCTGCCCTGGTCTGTCTCTTCCAGTCAGTAAACCCCACAGGCCTACCTCATTAAGGTTTTCCAGGCAA
This sequence comes from Oncorhynchus mykiss, assembly GCF_013265735.2. NCBI lineage: Eukaryota > Metazoa > Chordata > Actinopteri > Salmoniformes > Salmonidae > Oncorhynchus > Oncorhynchus mykiss. The sequence goes on from NC_048588.1 coordinate 42,184,974, forward strand.
CGTCAGTAAACCCCACAGGCCTACCTCATTAAGGTTTTACAGGCAACGTCAGTAAACCCCACAGACCTACCTCATTAAGGTTTTACAGGCAACGTCAGTAAACCCCACAGGCCTACCTCATTAAGGTTTTACAGGCAACTACAGTAAACCCCACAGGCCTACCTCATTAAGGTTTTACAGGCAACGTCAGTAAACCCCACAGGCCTACCTCATTAAGGTTTTACAGGCAACTACAGTAAACCCCACAGGCCTACCTCATTAAGGTTTTACAGGCAACTACAGTAAACCCCACAGGCCTACCTCATTAAGGTTTTACAGGTAACTACAGTAAACCCCACAGGCCTACCTCATTAAGGTTTTACAGGCAACTACAGTAAACCCCACAGGCCTACCTCATTAAGGTTTTACAGGCAACTACAGTAAACCCCACAGGCCTACCTCATTAAGGTTTTACAGGCAACGTCAGTAAACCCCACAGGCCTACCTCATTAAGGTTTTACAGACAACGTCAGTAAACCCCACAGACCTACCTCATTAAGGTTTTACAGGCAACGTCAGTAAACCCCACAGGCCTACCTCATTAAGGTTTTACAGGCAACGTCAGTAAACCCCACAGGCCTACCTCATTAAGGTTTTACAGGCAACGTCAGTAAACCCCACAGGCCTACCTCATTAAGGTTTTACAGGCAACGTCAGTAAACCCCACAGGCCTACCTCGTTAAGGTTTTACAGGCAACGTCAGTAAACCCCACAGGCCTACCTCATTAAGGTTTTACAGGCAACTACAGTAAACCCCACAGGCCTACCTCATTAAGGTTTTACAAGCAACTACAGTAAACCCCACAGGCCTACCTCATTAAGGTTTTACAGGCAACTACAGTAAACCCCACAGGCCTACCTCATTAAGGTTTTACAAGCAACTACATTAAACCCCACAGGCCTACCTCATTAAGCTTTTACAAGTAACTACATTAAACCCCACAGGCCTACCTCATTAAGGTTTTACAAGCAACTACAGTAAACCCCACAGGCCTACCTCATTAAGGTTTTACAAGCAACTACAGTAAACCCCACAGGCCTACCTCATTAAGGTTTTACAAGCAACTATAGTAAACCCCACAGGCCTACCTCATTAAGGTTTTACAGGCAACTACAGTAAAACCCACAGGCCTACCTCATTAAGGTTTTACAGGCAACTACAGTAAACCCCACAGGCCTTCCTCATTAAGGTTTTACAGGCAACGTCAGTAAACCCCACAGGCCTACCTCATTAAGGTTTTACAGGCAACTACAGTAAACCCCACAGGCCTACCTCATTAAGGTTTTACAAGCAACTACAGTAAACCCCACAGGCCTACCTCATTAAGGTTTTACAAGCAACTACAGTAAACCCCACAGACCTACCTCATTAAGGTTTTACAGGCAACGTCAGTAAACCCCACAGGCCTACCTCATTAAGGTTTTACAGGCAACGTCAGTAAACCCCACAGACCTACCTCATTAAGGTTTTACAGGCAACGTCAGTAAACCCCACAGGCCTACCTCATTAAGGTTTTACAGGCGTCAGTAAACCCCACAGGCCTACCTCATTAAGGTTTTACAGGCAACGTCAGTAAACCCCACAGGCCTACCTCATTAAGGTTTTACAGGCAACTACAGTAAACCCCACAGGACTACCTCATTAAGGTTTTACAGGCAACGTCAGTAAACCCCACAGGCCTACCTCATTAAGGTTTTACAGGCAACTACAGTAAACCCCACAGGCCTACCTCATTAAGGTTTTACAGGCAACGTCAGTAAACCCCACAGGCCTACCTCATTAAGGTTTTACAGGCAACTACAGTAAACCCCACAGGCCTACCTCATTAAGGTTTTACAGGCAACTACAGTAAACCCCACATGCCTACCTCATTAAGGTTTTACAGGCAACGTCAGTAAACCCCACAGGCCTACCTCATTAAGGTTTTACAGGCAACTACAGTAAACCCCACAGGCCTACCTCATTAAGGTTTTACAGGCAACTACAGTAAACCCCACAGGCCTACCTCATTAAGGTTTTACAGGCAACGTCAGTAAACCCCACAGGCCTACCTCATTAAGGTTTTACAGGCAACTACAGTAAACCCCACATGCCTACCTCATTAAGGTTTTACAGGCAACGTCAGTAAACCCCACAGGCCTACCTCATTAAGGTTTTACAGGCAACTACAGTAAACCCCACAGGCCTACCTCATTAAGGTTTTACAGGCAACTACAGTAAACCCCACAGGCCTACCTCATTAAGGTTTTACAGGCAACGTCAGTAAACCCCACAGGCCTACCTCATTAAGGTTTTACAGGCAACTACAGTAAACCCCACAGGCCTACCTCATTAAGGTTTTACAGGCAACGTCAGTAAACCCCACAGGCCTACCTCATTAAGGTTTTACAGGCAACTACAGTAAACCCCACAGGCCTACCTCATTAAGGTTTTACAAGCAACTACAGTAAACCCCACAGACCTACCTCATTAAGGTTTTACAGGCAACTACAGTAAACCCCACAGGCCTACCTCATTAAGGTTTTACAGGCAACTACAGTAAACCCCACAGGCCTACCTCATTAAGGTTTTACAGGTAACTACAGTAAACCCCACAGGCCTACCTCATTAAGGTTTTACAGGCAACTACAGTAAACCCCACAGGCCTACCTCATTAAGGTTTTACAGGCAACTACAGTAAACCCCACAGGCCTACCTCATTAAGGTTTTACAGGCAACTACAGTAAACCCCACAGGCCTACCTCATTAAGGTTTTACAGGCAACGTCAGTAAACCCCACAGGCCTACCTCATTAAGGTTTTACAGGCAACTACAGTAAACCCCACAGGCATACCTCATTAAGGTTTTACAAGCAACTACAGTAAACCCCACAGACCTACCTCATTAAGGTTTTACAGGCAACTACAGTAAACCCCACAGGCCTACCTCATTAAGGTTTTACAAGCAACTACAGTAAACCCCACAGACCTACCTCATTAAGGTTTTACAGGCAACGTCAGTAAACCCCAAAGGCCTACCTCATTAAGGTTTTACAAACAACTACAGTAAACCCCACAGGCCTACCTCATTAAGGTTTTACAGGCAACGTCAGTAAACCCCACAGGCCTACCTCATTAAGGTTTTACAGGCAACGTCAGTAAACCCCACAGGCCTACCTCATTATCAGATACAGAAAATGTTCACACCCCTTGATGTTTTCCACGTTTTGTTGTGTTACAGACTGAATTTAAAATGGATTTAATTGAGATGTGTTTCATGCTGGCCTACACACAATACCACATAATGTCAAAGTGGAATTATGTTTTTAGGATTTTTTTTTACAAATGAATTAAAAATGAAAAGTTGAAATGTCTTGAGTCAATAAGGATTCAACCCCTTTATGACAAGCCTACATAAGTTCAGCAGTAAACATGTGCTTAACAAGTCACATACAGTGACATAAGCTGCATGGACTTACTCTGTGTGCAATCATAAAGTTTAACATGATTTTTTAAAGACTATCCTCATCTCTGTACCCCAAACGTACAATTATCTGTAAGGTCCCTCAGTCGTGCATTGAATTGTAAACACAGAGTAAACCCTAACGAACAGGGAGGTTTTCCAACGCCTCGCAAAGAAGGGCACCTATTGGTAGATGTGTCGAAGTAAAATAAAAAAAACAACACTGAATATTACTATGGATGGTGTATTAATACACCCAGTCAGTACAAAGATACAGGCGTCCTTCCTAACTCAGTTACCGGAGAGGAAGGAAACTGCTCAGGGATTTTACCCTGAGGCCAATGGCGACTTTAAAACAGTTACAGAGTTTAATGGCTGTGATAGGAGAAAACTGCGGATGTATAAACAACATTATAGTTACTCCACAATACTAACCTAACTGAAAATAGGAAAAACAGGGAAGCCTGTGCAGAATACAAATATTCCAAAACATGCATCCTGTCCAGAATACAAAGTGTTATATTTGGGGCAAATCCAATACAACACATTACTGAGTACCACTCTCCTTATTTTCAAGCATAGTGGTGGCTGCATCATGTTAAGCGTATGCTTGTAATCGTTAAGGACTGGAGAGTTTTTCAGGATAAAAAATACATTTACTGGACCTAAGCACATGCAAAATCCTAAAGGAAAACCTGGTTCAGCCTGCTTTCCACCAGACACTGGGAGATTAATTTACCTTTCAGCAAGACAATAACCTAAAATACAAGGCCAAATCTACACTGGAGTTGCTTACCAAGAAGACAGTGAATGTTCCTGAGTGGCCAAGTTATAGTTTTGACTTAAATCTACTTAAAAATCAATGGCAAGACCTGAAAATGGTTTTCTAACAATGATCAACAACCAATTTGACAGAGCTTGAAGAATTTTGTAAATAATAATTGGCAAATGTTGCACAACCCAGGTGTGGAAAGCTTATAGAGCCTAGAAAGACTGGCAGCTGTAATCACTGCCAAAGGTGCTTCTACAAAGTATTGACTCATGGTTGTGACTACTTACTGTATGTAAAGTAGATATTTCTGTATTTCATTTTCAAATAAATTTGTAATAAAAAAAATGTAAAAAACGTTTTGACTTTGACGATATTGTGTGAGAGAAAAAATACATATTTAATCCGTTTTGAATTCAGGCTGTAACAAAACTAAATGTGGACTGGGTATGAATACAATCACACACACACACACACACACACACACACACACACACACACACACACACACACACACACACACACACACACACACACACAATCACACACACACACACACACACACACACACACACACACCCACACACACACACACACAATCACACACACACACACACACAATCACACACACACACACACACACACACACACACACACACACACACACACACACACACACACACAATCACAGACACACACACACACACACACACACACACACACAAAGTTCAGTTGTCCACCCCAAACTCAGCCACCCATTGCCCAAACCCCCTGACCTCACCCGAACCACATCACATCATCCTATTTCCTGAACTGGTGGCTGCTGGGAAGGGAGAGGTCAATTGTTATTGGTTCCCTGGGCTTCGGGCCAGGGGGCGGGGTTAACGAGGTAAAGAGTGGGTGAAGCATGCATAAGCTGATACAGTACCTTGTCTCTGGGATAGGGAGGGAGGAAGGGATACGAGGGGGGATTGACTTCAACAAGAAAGGATCTGTATACTATCAGCAGTTACAACTTTAACAGCATATCTCTTGTCATTCTAGTAGCTCTCTGTAGTTATGCATTAGGACTATCTAAATGAAGTGAAACAGAAGTTGGGTTTAGTTAGTCTGCGGACTATCTACCTCACATTCAACTACGTATCAACTGATGAGCACGTTCAGTGCATTCGCTAACTCTCTGCAGTTATGTAGTTATGCATTAGGCCTATCTAAATGAAGTGAAACACTTTTTTATATTAAGTTAATATGCAACGATCACTCAACACATCCAAATGTGCAGCTGTTGTTGGGATGAGTGAAATGGCCGTTTTGACACAGGGAAGAAACTAACCAGCATTTACCACAATTAAATGTGTTGTTCCTGTTGGTGATGAAGAAATTCGTCAGACGCATAATGTCAACATGTAGTTTTATTCATATCTTGGTCTCCAATTCTAGTCCTACTGTAATGCAAAACAATTATATTTATATACAAAATACATTCATTTTTACTTCTTGACAAAAACACAAAACAATTTACAATATGATCCACATTGCCTATTACGTTAACAGAGAGCCGAGATAGGTCGTAACAAAATGCTGTAAACGTTGTCCACAGTTCCTCTTTTCAAATCAAGTGTTTCTGTCTCACAAGGGACGCAAAACACAACAGGGAATAAGCCACTATAGTTGTGTCATCTTGCTGTCACCCATTTCAAAGAGAAACACAATAAAACCCCTTTGGATTATATAGAAAACAAAGAGAAACACAAAACAACTGAAATATTATGTTTGTCACATCTGAAATGTAAACACTTTGATTAAAAAAAATATTTTAAAAAAGTTGGAAACAACGATTGAAAAAAAATATTCACTTTTTTTTCCCAGGAAATGTAAGATTATAAGGTAATAGAACAGTTACAATCTCCTATGGCAGCATGCAGATGGTGTTACTACATAGCCATGCCAGAGAGGACCACGATAAAACGTTTTCTAACCACAATGCCACCCTAACAACTAAACCCAAACCTCAACCCTTTACCATTTGCATTGCCTCTTAACCCTGACACTCCCATTAGTAACAAATAGCTAACGTACTTGCAAAAATAATGCTGATATTTATAGCAAATGTTGTCCTCTCTAGGATAGCTTCTGATGGTATAGATCATGTTGTCCTCCTCTGGCATGGCTTCTGATGGTATAGATAATGTTGTCCTCCTCTGGCATAGCTTCTGATGGTATAGATAATGTTGTCCTCCTCTGGCATAGCTTCTGATGGTATAGATCATGTTGTCCTCCTCTGGCATGGCTTCTGATGGTATAGATAATGTTATCCTCCTCTGGCATAGCTTCTGATGGTATAGATAATGTTGTCTTCCTCTGGCATAGCTTCTGATGGTATAGATAATGTTGTCCTCCTCTGGCATGGCCATCTAGCGATGACCCTTGCAGACTGGTTTTTGTGACAGTTGCCCTCAAGCATCTCTCCTTCCACACAATGAGCTCTTTGTTTCTCTCACCTCGGTTCTTTCCTTTCCTTTTCTCTCTTTAAATCTGTGGTAAATTCTGTTTTCTCCACTTCTCCTCCTAAAGCTATGTACATTATACTAATGCTTCTCACCAAGTGTGTGTGTGTGTGTGTGTGTGTGTGTGTGTGTGTGTGTGTGTGTGTGTGTGTGTGCGTGTGTGTGTGTGTGCGTGTGTGTGTGTGTGCGTGCGTGTTGGTTGTGCGTTCACATTATTGTTACGCACACATGTTTACAAACCCAGGCATCTGACTTGCGTGTGCGTGCGTGTGTGTGTGTGTGTGTGTGTGTGCGTGTGTGTGCGTGTGCGTGTGTGTGTGTGTGTGTTGCTACTCTCCTGCTTCTCTAAATGGGAACCACTCCTCCAACAGGACACATTATTGTCACAGTCTCATTAACCATTAAAGGGAGCTGCTGTTGTTGTTGTTGTTGTTGTTGTTGTTGTTGTTGTTTATGTTCACATTATTGTTGCAGTCTCAGCCGTTTGGGCTGTTCTGCACTGCAGGTCTTAGTTTATAATGGTGATGATAGAGTTAATTTAAATGATGATGATGAGGATGATGATGAAAACGTCATCAGAGTTAGTTGATGAACTGAGCACCCCCGTGAGGCACGATCTCCGTCAAGCCCCACCCAACTACGTTCCCCCTCTGCTCACACCCCTCGCCGTCCTGCAAAGCCAGCTGGGATATCTCCTCCTCCGTCAGCACGCTGTCCCACATGTTCACCCCTGTCATCTTCCCAGCGAACGCCAACTTGGCATCGAAGCCTCCGTCAAACCCAGGCATCTGACTCCCACTGCCACCTGACCCTCCAGAGACCCCGCCGTCGTTCTTCTCCTGCCCCAGCTGGAGGGAGCCTCCATCGGGTAACACGTGGCCCTCGGCCACCCCGGGTGTGAATGCCACTCTGTGTCCATCGGCCCACAGTGACGCTATGCCCTGCTCAGAGCTCCAAGCCCCACATATGTGGGTCCAAATTCCTCCTCTCACCACGCCCCGCCCCTCCACCAGGTGAGCCTCTCCCCCCACAGTGAAGAGAGCACTGGTTCCACTGAGAAGGAGCTGGATCTCATAGGGGTTCCGTTTGGTTCCGTAGGAGAACAGCACGGTTCTGTTGGAGATGGAGACGGGCTTGGCCCACAGGCACACGGTGAAGGAAGAGAGAGAGAGAGGGAGGTCTGGTGTCACCGATGAGAAGATGCGAGGGGAACGCATAGGGAAGAGAAGAGCGGTCTCACAGCCTGCGAGAGAAGAGAGAGGGAGGAGAGAATGAGAGAATTGCTTTAGTCATTTTACGGTTATTAATTGATCTGCAAGACGACCAATTTAGGAAACCACAAGATGACGAAAAGTCCAAATCTACTTCTACTTTTTATCATTGTTCTTTTCCTCTTGTTATAAGTCTGATTTACATTCTTACTTATATTGATTAAAAGAAGAGAAAGGGAAACAGGCCATCTGCCATCTGCCAGCATGCTGCCTCACGGGGCTTCTTCAGGCCTTTTCTTTGTTCTCAGAAGCACTACGGATGACCAGATGATGACCACTACGGATGACCAGATGATGACCACTACGGATGACCAGATAATGCCCACTACGGATGACCTGATGATGACCACTACGGATGACCAGATGATGACCACTACGGATGACCAGATGATGACCACTACGGATGACCAGATGATGACCACTACGGATGACCTGATGATGACCACTACGGATGACCAGATGATGACCCCTACGGATGACCAGATGATGACCACTACAGATGACCAGATGATGACCACTACAGATGACCAGATAATGACCACTACGGATGACCAGATGATGACCACTACGGATGACCAGATGATGACCACTACAGATGACCAGATGATGACCACTACGGATGACCTGATGATGACCACTACGGATGACCAGATGATGACCACTACGGATGACCTGATGATGACCACTACGGATGACCAGATGATGACCACTACGGATGACCTGATGATGACCACTACGGATGACCAGATGAGGACCACTACAGATGACCAGATGATGACCACTACGGATGACCTGATGATGACCACTACGGATGACCTGATGATGACCACTACGGATGACCAGATGATGACCACTACGGATGACCTGATGATGACCACTACGGATGACCAGATGATGACAACTACGGATGACCTGATGATGACCACTACGGATGACCAGATGATGACTACTACGGATGACCACTACGGATGACCAGATGATGACCACTACAGATGACCAGATGTTGACCACTACGGATGACCTGATGATGACCACTACGGATGACCAGATGATGACCACTACGGATGACCTGATGATGACCACTACGGATGACCAGATGATGACCACTACGGATGACCTGATGATGACCACTACGGATGACCAGATGATGACCACTACAGATGACCAGATGATGACCACTACAGATGACCAGATAATGACCACTACGGATGACCAGATGATGACCACTACGGATGACCAGATGATGACCACTACAGATGACCAGATGATGACCACTACGGATGACCTGATGATGACCACTACGGATGACCAGATGATGACCACTACGGATGACCTGATGATGACCACTACGGATGACCAGATGATGACCACTACGGATGACCTGATGATGACCACTACGGATGACCAGATGATGACCACTACAGATGACCAGATGATGACCACTCTGGATGACCTGATGATGACCACTACGGATGACCTGATGATGACCACTACGGATGACCAGATGATGACCACTACGGATGACCTGATGATGACCACTACGGATGACCAGATGATGACAACTACGGATGACCTGATGATGACCACTACGGATGACCAGATGATGACCACTACGGATGACCTGATGATGACCACTACAGATGACCAGATGATGACCACTACGGATGACCAGATGATGACCACTACGGATGACCTGATGATGACCACTACGGATGACCTGATGATGACCACTACGGATGACCAGATGATGACCACTACGGATGACCTGATGATGACCACTACGGATGACCTGATGATGACCACTACGGATGACCTGATGATGACCACTACGGATGACCTGATGATGACCACTACGGATGACCAGATCGTCAAGTCTTTATCCAAAAAGGTTTTCCACGTCTAGAAACACGGCGCTAGACATTCATGATGTATTATAAACCGGGTGGTTTGAACTCTGAATGGTGATTGGCTGAAAGCCGTGGTATATTTAAGCAATAAGGCCAGAGGGGGGTGTGGATATATGGCTAATATACCACGGCTAAGGGCTGTTCAATATAAACCCTGTGAGAGATCTTCGTTGTTCTACCCACTATGAATGACTATAGAACAAATCTATATAGGATCTTTATGGTTGAACGTTTAGCAGTCATGCATGCCAATGTAACCGTATAGCTTCCGTCCCTCTCCTCGCCCCAACCTGGGCTCGAACCAGGGACCCTCTGCACACATCAACCACAGTCACTCACGAAGCATCGTCACCCGTCGCGCCACAAAATCCACGGCCCTTGCAGAGCAAAGGGGGAACCACTGCTTCAAGGTCTCAGAGCAAGAGACGTCACCGATTGAAACGCTATTTAGCGCGCACCGCTAACTAAGCTAGCCGTTTCACATCGGTTACACCAATAGATCGAAGTAGAAGTATTTATTTTCTCTCTGTCCTTTAGGCGACAAAATAATACACCTGGATGCTCTGTTTCTCATCACAAACACCACTTGAATGTGCACATTGTAGGCCTGCGTGTGTGTGTGTGTGTGTGTGTGCGTGCGTGCGTGCGCGCGTGCGTGTGTGTGTGTGCGTGCGTGTGTGTGCGTGCGCGCGCGCGTGTGTGTGTGTGTGTGTGTGTGTGTGTGTGTGTGTGTGATCTATAAATGGGATAATAACAGTGGTGTAAAGTACTTGAGTGCGCCATCTGGATCCACAGTCTCATTAAAGATCTGCCCTCTATGGATTAAAACCTAATTATGACAAGCGGACCATATTAAAACACAGCGTTTACACTTCCTTGTAGTTTACCAACAAAATGGGTGGATGGTGAAGTAGACATACGTGGTATTCACATCTCAAAAAAACACAACATGAATTGACCACAATTCATTTCAATAGATAAGATTCTGCAACCATGGAGAGGTAAAATACTTGTCTATTTATGGGAAAATTCACATTGATTAACTCTTTGGTCCTTTATCACAGTTTACTGACTTACTGTTTACTCCAGATGACTGTTCATTTAAAATCATATGAGCAAAAAATATTTCATTTTATTTAGAATGCTAAAGTCAAAAGTCTTTGTTCCAAAATGGCCGTCATACAGATTAGGACTTTTCATTTCTAATTGAAAACGTTTATTATTATTATTTTTTTTTTTTAAGTATCGCCCTTTTTTAAACAAGCCTTACAAAGCTGGTTACAATTTCAGTTTTATCCTGAAAAATATAGAAGAAATATTACATCAAATGTTATGGTCAAACTCAAATATACTGAAAAAAATGTTATTTATGGAAAAAATGTTATTTTTTAAAATTATATTTATTAATAATATTATGAATTGAAACGGAGGAGTTACGTCACATGTACAGTTATTGAAAATGTATTTATTTATTTATGTATGGTCTATTGTGATAGGTGGGATGCGCTGAGAGGTTGAGGGTGGTCTATGGTGATAGATGGGATGGGCTGAGAGGTTGAGTGGTCTATTGTGATAGATGGGATGAGCTGAGAGGTTGAGTGGTCTATTGTGATAGGTGAGATGAGCTGAGAGGTTGAGTGGTCTATTGTGATAGGTGGGATGGGCTGAGAGGTTGAGGGTGGTCTATTGTGATAGGTGGGATGAGCTGAGAGGTTGAGTGGTCTATTGTGATAGGTGAGATGAGCTGAGAGGTTGAGTGGTCTATTGTGATAGGTGGGATGGGCTGAGAGGTTGAGTGGTCTATGGTGATAGGTGGGATGGGCTGAGAGGTTGAGTGGTCTATGGTGATAGGTGAGATGAGCTGAGAGGTTGAGGGTGGTCTATTGTGATAGGTGGGATGAGCTGAGAGGTTGAGTGGTCTATTGTGATAGGTGAGATGAGCTGAGAGGTTGAGTGGTCTATTGTGATAGGTGGGATGGGCTGAGAGGTTGAGTGGTCTATGGTGATAGGTGGGATGGGCTGAGAGGTTGAGTGGTCTATGGTGATAGGTGGGATGGGCTGAGAGTGAATGAGGGGTGGTCTATGGTGATAGGTGGGATGGGCTGAGAGGCTGAGGGGTGGTCTATGGTGATAGAGAGGATGGGCTGAGAGGCTGAGGGTGGTCTATGGTGATAGATGGGATGGGCTGAGAGGCTGAGGGTGGTCTATGGTGATAGATGGGATGGGCTGAGAGGCTGAGGGTGGTCTATGGTGATAGAGAGGATGGGCTGAGAGGCTGAGGGTGGTCAATGGTGATAGATGGGATGGGCTGAGAGGCTGAGGGTGGTCTATGGTGATAGGTGGGATGGGCTGAGAGGCTGAGGGGTGGTCTATGGTGATAGAGAGGATGGGCTGAGAGGCTGAGGGTGGTCTATGGTGATAGAGAGGATGGGCTGAGAGGCTGAGGGTGGTCTATGGTGATAGAGAGGATGGGCTGAGAGGCTGAGGGTGGTCTATGGTGATAGAGAGGATGGGCTGAGAGGCTGAGGGTGGTCTATGGTGATAGATGGGATGGGCTGAGAGGCTGAGGGGTGGTCTATGGTGATAGAGAGGATGGGCTGAGGAGTGGTCTATGGTGATAGAGAGGATGGGCTGAGGAGTGGTCTATGGTGATAGGTGGATGGGCTGAGGAGTGGTCTATGGTGATAGAGAGGATGGGCTGAGGAGTGGTCTATGGTGATAGAGAGGATGGGCTGAGGAGTGGTCTATGGTGATAGAGAGGATGGGCTGAGGAGTGGTCTATGGTGATAGAGAGGATGGGATGAGGAGTGGTCTATGGTGATAGAGAGGATGGGCTGAGGAGTGGTCTATGGTGATAGAGAGGATGGGCTGAGGAGTGGTCTATGGTGATAGAGAGGATGGGCTGAGGAGTGGTCTATGGTGATAGAGAGGATGGGCTGAGAGGTTGAGGGGTGGTCTATTAAAAAAAATACAGAAAGAAGAAGAAGAGTACTTAACGTAAGTAAAAATGATATAAAGAGCAACTTAAGTAGTTTTGGGGGGGAATCTGTGTTCCCCCTCATCCCTACTGCCTCTGATCTGGAGGACTCACTAAACAGAGAACATCCCTGGTCATCCCTACTGCCTCTGATCTGGAGGACTCACTAAACAGAGACCATCCCTGGTCATCCCTACTGCCTCTGATCTGGAGTAGTCACTAGACAGAGACCATCCCTGGTCATCCCTACTGCCTCTGATCTGGAGTAGTCACTAGACAGAGAACATCCCTGGTCATCCCTACTGCCTCTGATCTGGAGGACTCATTAAACAGAGAGCATCCCTACTGCCTCTGATCTGGAGTACTCACTAGACAGAGAACATCCCTGGTCATCCCTACTGCCTATGATCTGGAGTACTCACTAGACAGAGAACATCCCTGGTCATCCCTACTGCCTCTGATCTGGAGTAGTCACTAGACAGAGAACATCCCTGGTCATCCCTACTGCCTCTGATCTGGAGGACTCACTAAACAGAGAACATCCCTGGTCATCCCTACTGCCTCTGATCTGGAGGACTCATTAAACAGAGAGCATCCCTACTGCCTCTGATCTGGAGTACTCACTAGACAGAGAACATCCCTGGTCATCCCTACTGCCTATGATCTGGAGGACTCACTAAACAGAGAACATCCCTGGTCATCCCTACTGCCTCTGATCTGGAGGACTCACTAAACAGAGACCATCCCTGGTCATCAAAACTGCTTCTGATCTGGAGGACTCACTAAACAGAGAACATCCCTGGTCATCCCTACTGCTTCTGATCTGGAGGACTCACTAAACAGAGAACATCCCTGGTCATCCCTACTGCCTCTGATCTGAAGGACTCACTAAACAGAGAACATCCCTGGTCATCCCTTCTGCCTCTGATCTGGAGGACTCACTAAACAGAGAACATCCCTGGTCATCCCTACTGCCTCTGATCTGAAGGACTCACTAAGCAGAGAACATCCCTGGTCATCCCTACTGCCTCTGATCTGGAGGACTCACTAAACAGAGACCATCCCTGGTCATCCCTACTGCCTCTGATCTGAAGGACTCACTAAACAGAGAACATCCCTGGTCATCCCTACTGCCACTGATCTGGAGGACTCACTAAACAGAGAACATCCCTGGTCATCCCTACTGCCTCTGATCTGGAGGACTCACACCACAGAGAACATCCCTGGTCATCCCTACTGCCTCTGATCTGGAGGACTCACTAAACAGAGACCATCCCTGGTCATCCCTACTGCCTCTGATCTGGAGGACTCACTAAACAGAGAACATCCCTGGCCATCCCTACTGCCTCTGATCTGGAGGACTCACTAAACAGAGAACATCCCTGGTCATCCCTACTGCCTCTGATCTGGAGGACTCATTAAACAGAGAGCATCCCTACTGCCTCTGATCTGGAGTACTCACTAGACAGAGAACATCCCTGGTCATCCCTACTGCCTCTGATCTGGAGGACTCACTAAACAGAGAACATCCCTGGTCATCCCTACTGCTTCTGATCTGGAGGACTCACTAAACAGAGAACATCCCTGGTCATCCCTACTGCCTCTGATCTGGAGGACTCACTAAACAGAGACCATCCCTGGTCATCCCTACTGCCTCTGATCTGGAGGACTCACTAAACAGAGACCATCCCTGGTCATCCCTACTGCCTCTGATCTGGATGACTCACTAAACAGAGAACATCCCTGGTCATCCCTACTGCCTCTGATCTGGAGGACTCACTAAACAGAGAACATCCCTGGTCATCCCTACTGCCTCTGATCTGGAGGACTCATTAAACAGAGAGCATCCCTACTGCCTCTGATCTGGAGTACTCACTAGACAGAGAACATCCCTGGTCATCCCTACTGCCTCTGATCTGGAGGACTCACTAAACAGAGAACATCCCTGGTCATCCCTACTGCTTCTGATCTGGAGGACTCACTAAACAGAGAACATCCCTGGTCATCCCTACTGCCTCTGATCTGGAGGACTCAATAAACAGAGAACATCCTGGTCATCCCTACTGCCTCTGATCTGGAGGACTCACTAAACAGAGAACATCCCTGGTCATCCCTACTGCCTCTGATCTGGAGGACTCACTAAACATAGAACATCCCTGGTCATCCCTACTGCCTCTGATCTGAAGGACTCACTAAACAGAGAACATCCCTGGTCATCCCAACTGCCTCTGATCTGGAGGACTCACTAAACAGAGAACATCTCTGTTCATCCCTACTGCCTCTGATCTGGAGGACTCACTAAACAGAGAACATCCCTGGTCATCTACTGCCTCTGATCTGGAGAACTCACTAAACAGAGAACATCCCTGGTCATCCCTACTGCCTCTGATCTGGAGGACTCACTAAACAGAGAACATCCCTGGTCATCTACTGCCTCTGATCTGGAGGACTCACTAAACAGAGAACATACCTGGTCATCCCTACTGCCTCTGATCTGGAGGACTCACTAAACAGAGAACATCCCTACTGCCTCTGATCTGGAGGACTCACTAAACAGAGAACATCCCTACTGCCTCTGATCTGGAGGACTCACTAAACAGAGAACATCCCTACTGCCTCTGATCTGGAGGACTCACTAAACATAGAACTTTCCTGGTCATCTACTGCCTCTGATCTGGAGGACTCACTAAACAGAGAACATCCCTGGTCATCCCTCTGCCTCTGATCTGGAGGACTCACTAAACAGAGAACATCCCTACTGCCTCTGATCTGGAGGACTCACTAAACAGAGAACATCCCTACTGCCTCTGATCTGGAGGACTCACTAAACAGAGAACACCCCTGGTCATCCCTACTGCCTCTGATCTGGAGGACTCACTAAACAGAGAACATCCCGACTGCCTCTGATCTGGAGGACTCACTAAACAGAGAACATCCCTACTGCATCTGATCTGGAGGACTCACTAAACAGAGAACATCCCTACTGCCTCTGATCTGGAGGACTCACTAAACAGAGAACATCCCTACTGCCTCTGATCTGGAGGACTCACTAAACAGAGAACATCCCGACTGCCTCTGATCTGGAGGACTCACTAAACAGAGAACATCCCTACTGCATCTGATCTGGAGGACTCACTAAACAGAGAACATCCCTACTGCCTCTGATCTGGAGGACTCACTAAACAGAGAACATCCCTACTGCATCTGATCTGGAGGACTCACTAAACAGAGAACATCCCTACTGCCTCTGATCTGGAGGACTCACTAAACAGAGAACATCCCTACTGCCTCTGATCTGGAGGACTCACTAAACAGAGAACATCCCTACTGCCTCTGATCTGGAGGACTCACTAAACAGAGAACATCCCTACTGCCTCTGATCTGGAGGACTCACTAAACAGAGAACATCCCTACTGCCTCTGATCTGGAGGACTCACTAAACAGAGAACATCCCTACTGCCTCTGATCTGGAGGACTCACTAAACAGAGAACATCCCTACTGCCTCTGGACTCACTAAACCCAAAAGCATATGTTATAGAATGTCTTGGAGTTGGCGTGTACCTCTGCCTATCCTATCATTTTAAAAACAAGAAAAACGTTCAGTTTGTTTTGCTTTAATATAAGGACATGTTTAATTATTTACACTTTTACTACTTATTTTGATACGTAAGTATTATTTTAGCAATTACCTTTACTTTTGATACTTAAGTATATTTAAAACAAAATACTTTTACACTTTTATTCAAGTAGTATTTTACTGGGTGACTTTCACTTTTACTTGAGTAATTTTCTGTTAAGGTATCTTTACTTTTACTCAAGTATGAAAATTGGTTACTTTTTCCACCACTGTGTAATAACACCATGACATAATGCATCAGCCCAGAGTCAGACCAGGAGAGGAAATCACTGCTGGAGGTTTGAATCAGTCTTTGTATGTGTGTGTGTGCGTGTGTGTGTGGGATTATGTATGATTCCTGTATTACTAAGGGTGTATTATATCAGTGTGGACAGCTCCCTTCCCCCTCTCTCTGCAGCAGCAGTCTAATATCTAGGTTGTGACACACACAGTGATTGACTCTTCCTACCAGACCCTAAATATTGACGTTAGATTTGTCTCAGGTTTCTCTCCGGGGGTAACCGTTCCCATCTGGTTCTGCTTCCCAGGGTGCTTTGCTGCGGTTGCTGTGCCGACCTGCTAATGGTTATACCTGTGTGTGTGTTTGTGTGTGTGTGTGTGTGTGTGTGCGTGTGCGCGTGTGTGTGAGCGTGTGTGTGTGTGTGTGCGATATATAAACAGCATTGTGGTTTTATCTGATTAATGCATGGAACTGGAGCTGGCTCTCTGAAGACCTGGGCTCATTTTGTTTTTGATTGAATTCCAACATAGTAAGCAGGTCGAGGTCTGTACAGGACGTGGGTGTGTGTAGGCTCTCAGATCCTTACAAATAGAGATCACAGATGCAGAGACTGGGTTTGAAACATGGAAAGACTCTCTGATAAGAATTCCTGTTATAAGAAAAATGGACCAGAAACATTTTTACATTCATACTCCCTAGGTATTTATTTTGCTATATTCATTCTTTCGAGAATCAATGAGTTGAAAGGATCAAATTGCCTGGGAGGGATGTCTGGTGTGATTCTTGTAAGAGGGGTGCTGTATTACCTGATGGTGTATAAACATTCGTTTTCTACATTATGTAGAGCAGAGCTTCTCAACCAGGTTACTGTACTAGCAGGGACATGTTGCTCGGCCCGGACTACGCCTGAACTAACCCCTCATGTGCATTTTACCAGTAGGCCTCTGGTCCCATGAGTCTTCTCAAGTACCCCCTGTGAATAGGCCAAGTACTAACACCCCCTGGTTGGGTCAAGTACCCCCTGAGGATAGGCCAAGTACTAGCACTCCCTGGTTGGGTCAAGTACCCCCTGAGGATAGGCCAAGTTCTAGCACCCACTGGTTGGGTCAAGTACTCCCTGATGATAGGCCAAGTAATAGCACCCCCTGGTACCCAAGTACCCCCTGAGGATAGGCCAAGTACTAGCACCCACTGGTTGGGTCACGTAGCACCCCTGGTTGGGTCAAGTACCCCGTGTGGAAAGTAGCACCCCTGGTTGGGTCAAGTACCACCTGTGGAAAGTAGCACCCCTGGTTGGGTCAAGTACCCCGTGTGGAAAGTAGCACCCCTGATTGGGTCAAATACCAACTGTGGAAAGTAGCACCCCTGATTGGGTCAAGTACCAACTGTGGAAAGTAGCACTCCTGATTGAGAAGTGATGTAAAAGATGGTAGGATGTATAGATAGTGACACAGGAAGAGGTGTTCTCACCTGCGGGCATGTGTCGTTGCTGTGCCGACTTGAACGCTAGTTCCAGAACTGCCCTCGTCTTCGCCAGCTCTGTCACCAGGGCAACCAGCATCTCTGCCGGCACCACATCCTGCTGCAGGTCTTCCCCCTTTGCCTCTGGTGGCGTTATGGGTCCTGGATTACTCAGGCAGATATTTTCTAGCTTGACGAGTCGGGAAGCCTGTGTCCGCGCCGCGTTGAGGAGCTGCTGTAACAGCGTCTCCTGGTGGCTATTCCCAGAATTACCTGCAGATTTCCCAGCAGCAATGCTCCGATCTTGCCTGAGATGCTCCAGGCTCTCCTTGAGGCGAGCTTCCATCTGCATGGACATCCTCCGTCCAGCAGTCTCCACCGCAACACCACAGGCCCCTCCGTACTGAGCCACGAACCTGGGGTCAAGAGAAGAGGGATTAGAGAAGGATTACATCAGAGACCAGGAAGTAGGCTACATTACACAAGGACTTCTTTCAGATATACACAGGTGCACAGAATTTAGGGGATTGATTTGGAATTGGTGGTTTGGCAAAGGTCGATTTAGGATTGGTAAAGGTCGATTTGGGATTGGTGAAGGTTGATTTGGGATTGGTAAAGGTCGATTTGGGATTGGTAAAGGTCGATTTGGGATTGGTAAAGGTCGAGTTGGGATTGGTAAAGGTCGATTTGGGTTTGGTAAAGGTCGATTTGGGATTGATGGTTTGGATAAGATCGATTTGGGTTTGGTAAAGGTCGATTTGGGATTGGTGGTTTGGTAAAAATCGAAAAGTACTCGTTACATTTAGAATGCTTAGCATGACAGGAACATGGTCCAATTCACTCACTAATCAATAGAACATCCCTGGTCATCTACTGCCTCTGATCTGGATGACTCACTAAACAGAGAACATCCCTGGTCATCTACTGCCTCTGATCTGGAGGACTCACTAAACAGAGAACATCCCTGGTCATCCCTACTGCCTCTGATCTGGAGGACTCACTAAACAGAGAATATCCCTGGTCATCCCTACTGCCGCTGATCTGGAGGACTCACTAAACAGAGAATATCCCTGGTCATCCCTACTGCCTCTGATCTGGAGGACTTACTAAACAGAGAACATCCCTGGTCATCCCTACTGCCTCTGATCTGGAGGACTCACTGGTTTGCTTGATAGAAGGAATTTGAAATGATTTATACTTTTACTTTTGATGCTTAATAATTTTTATGTTAACCTTTATTTAACTAGGCAAGTCAGTTATGAACAAATTCTTATTTACAATGACAGTCTACCCCGGCCAAACCCGGACGACGCTGGTCCAATTATGTGCTGACCTATGGGACTCCCAATCACGGCCGGATGCGATTCAGCCTGGTTTCGAACCAGGGACTAAACACCTCCCTCTGCAACTGGATCCTGGACTTCCTGACCGGCCACCCCCAGGTGGTAAGGGTAGGTAGCGACACATCAGCCATGCTGATCCTCAACACTGGAGCCCCTCAGGGGTGCGTGCTCTGTCCCCTCCTGTACTCCCTGTTCATCCACGACTGCATTGCCAGACATGACTCCGACACCATCCCAACACCATCATTAAGTTTGCAGACGACACAACAGTGGTAGGCCTGATCACCGACAACGATGAGACAGCCTATAGGGAGGAGGTCAGAGACCTGGCTGGGTGGTGCCAGAATAACAACCTATCCCTCAACGTAACCAAGACTAAGGAGATGATTGTGGACTACAGGAAAAGGAGGACCGAGCATGCCCCCATTCTCATCGGCGGGGCTGTAGTGGAGCAGGTTGAGAACTTCAAGTTCCTTGGTGTCCACATCACCAACAAACTAGAATGGTCCAAACACACCAAGACAGTCGTGAAGAGGCCACGACAAAGCCTATTCCCCCTCAGGAAACTAAAAAGATTTGGCATGGGTCCTGAGATCCTCAAAATGTTCTACAGCTGCAACATCGAGAGCATCCTGACTGGTTGCATCACTGCCTGGTACGGAAATTGCTTGGCCTCCGACCGCAAGGCACTACAGAGGGTAGTGCGTACGGCCCAGTACATCACTGGGGCAAAGCTGCCTGCCATCCAGGACCTCTACACCAGGCGGTGTCAGAGGAAGGCCCTAATTGTCAAAGACCACAGCCACCCCAGTCATAGACTGTTCTCTCTACTACCGCATGGCAAGAGGTACCGGAGTGCCAAGTATAGGACAAAAAGGCTCCTCAACAATTTTTACCCCCAAGCCATAAGACTCCTGAACAGGTAATCAAATGGTTACCCGGACTATTTGCATTGTGTGCCCCCCCACCCCTACAGTGCCTTGCGAAAGTATTCGGCCCCCTTGAACTTTGCGACCTTTTGCCGCAGTTCAGGCTTCAAACATAAAGATATAAAACTGTATTTTTTTGTGAAGAATCAACAACAAGTGGGACACAATCATGAAGTGGAACGACATTTATTGAATATTTCAAACTTTTTTAACAAATAAAAAACTGAAAAATTGGGCGTGCAAAATTATTCAGCCCCTTTACTTTCAGTGCAGCAAACTCTCTCCAGAAGTTCAGTGAGGATCTCTAAATGATCCAATGTTGACCTAAATGACTAATGATGATAAATACAATCCACCTGTGTGTAATCAAGTCTCCGTATAAGTGCACCTGCACTGTGACAGTCTAAGAGGTCCGTTAAAAGCGCAGAGAGCATCATGAAGAACAAGGAACACACCAGGCAGGTCCGAGATACTGTTGTGAAGAAGTTTAAAGCCAAATTTGGATACAAAAAGATTTCCCAAGCTTTAAACATCCCAAGGAGCACTGTGCAAGCGATAATATTGAAATGGAAGGAGTATCAGACCACTGCAAATCTACCAAGACCTGGCCGTCCCTCTAAACTTTCAGCTCATACAAGGAGAAGACTGATCAGAGATGCAGCCAAGAGGCCCATGATCACTCTGGATGAACTACAGAGATCTACAGCTGAGGTGGGAGACTCTGTCCATAGGACAACAATCAGTCGTATATTGCACAAATCTGGCCTTTATGGAAGAGTGGCAAGAAGAAAGACATTTCTTAAAGATATCCATAAAGAGTGTCGTTTAAAGTTTGCCACAAGCCACTTGGGAGACACACCAAACATGTGGAAGAAGGTGCTCTGGTCAGATGAAACCAAAATGTAACTTTTTGGCAACAATGCAAAACGTTATGTTTGGCGTAAAAGCAACACAGCTCATCACCCTGAACACACCATCCCCACTGTCAAACATGGTGGTGGCAGCATCATGGTTTGGGCCTGCTTTTCTTCTGCAGGGACAGGGAAGATGGTTAAAATTGATGGGAAGATGGATGGAGCCAAATACAGGACCATTCTGGAAGAAAACCTGATGGAGTCTGCAAAAGACCTGAGACTGGGACGGAGATTTGTCTTCCAACAAGACAATGATCCAAAACATAAAGCAAAATCTACAATGGAATGGTTCAAAAATAAACATATCCAGGTGTTAGAATGGCCAAGTCAAAGTCCAGACCTGAATCCAATCGAGAATCTGTGGAAAGAACTGAAAACTGCTGTTCACAAATTCTCTCCATCCAACCTCACTGAGCTCGAGCTGTTTTGCAAGGAGGAATGGGAAAAAATGTCAGTCTCTCGATGTGCAAAACTGATAGAGACATACCCCAAGCGACTTACAGCTGTAATCGCATCAAAAGGTGGCGCTACAAAGTATTAACTTAAGGCGACTGAATAATTTTGCACGTCCAATTTTTCAGTGTTTGATTTGTTAAAAAAGTTTGAAATATCCAATAAATGTCGTTCCACTTCATGATTGTGTCCCACTTGTTTTTGATTCTTCACAAAAAAATACAGTTTTAAATCTTTATGTTTGAAGCCTGAAATTTGGCAAATGGTTGCAAAGTTCAAGGGGGCCGAATACTTTCGCAAGGCACTGTATTTTACCCTGCTGCTACTCTCTGTTACTCACTTTAACTATACATTCATGTACATACTACCTCAATTGGCCCGACCAACCAGTGCTCCCGCACATTGGCTAACCAGGCTATCTGCATTGTGTCCCACCACCCACCACCCCCCAACCCCTCTTTTACACTACTGCTACTCTCTGTTCATCATATATGCATAGTCACTTTAACCATATCTACATGTACATACTACCTCAATCAGCCTGACTAACTGGTGTCTGTATGTAGCCTCGCTACTGTATAGAGCCTCTCTACTGTATATAGCCTCTCTACTGTACATAGCCTCTCTAGTGTATAGAGCCTCTCTACTGTATATAGCCTCTCTACTGTATATAGCCTCTCTACTATATAGAGCCTCTCTACTGTATATAGCCTCGCTACTGTATATAGTCTCACTACTGTACTGTATATAGCCTCTCTACTGTATATAGCCTCTCTACTGTATATAGCCTCTCTACTGTATATATCCTCTCTACTGTATATAGCCTCTCTACTGTATATATCCTCTCTACTGTATATAGTCTCACTACTGTACTGTATATAGCCTCTCTACTGTATATAGCCTCTCTACTGTATATAGTCTCACTACTGTACTGTATATAGCCTCTCTACTGTATATAGCCTCTCTACTGTATATAGCCTCTCTACTGTATATATCCTCTCTACTGTATATAGTCTCACTACTGTACTGTATATAGCCTCTCTACTGTATATAGCCTCTCTACTATATAGAGCCTCTCTACTGTATATAGCCTCGCTACTGTATATAACCTCTCTACTGTATATAGCCTCACTACTGTATATAGCCTCTCTACTGTATATAGCCTCACTACTGTATATAGCCTCTCTACTGTATATAGCCTCTCTACTGTATATAACCTCTCTACTGTATATAGCCTCTCTACTGTATATAACCTCTCTAATGTATATAGCCTCTCTACTGTATATAGCCTCTCTACTGTATATAGCCTCTCTACTGTATATAGCCTCACTACTGTATATAGCCTCACTACTGTATATAGCCTCTCTACTGTATATAGCCTCTCTACTGTATATAGTCTCTCTACTGTATATATCCTCTCTACTGTATATAGTCTCACTACTGTACTGTATATAGCCTCTCTACTGTATATAGCCTCACTACTGTATATAGCCTCTCTACTGTATATAGCCTCACTACTGTATATAGCCTCACTACTGTATATAGCCTCTCTACTGTATATAGCCTCACTACTGTATATAGCCTCTCTACTGTATATAGCCTCGCTACTGTATATAGCCTCTCTACTGTATATAGCCTCACTACTGTATATAGCCTCTCTACTGTATATAGCCTCTCTACTGTATATAGCCTCACTACTGTATATAACCTCTCTACTGTATATAGCCTCTCTACTGTATATAGCCTCTCTACTGTATATAGCTTCTCTACTGTATATAGCCTCTCTACTGTATATAACCTCTCTACTGTATATAACCTCTCTACTGTATATAGCCTCGCTACTGTATATAGCCTCTCTACTGTATATAGCCTCACTACTGTATATAACCTCTCTACTGTATATAGCCTCTCTACTGTATATAGCCTCTCTACTGTATATAGCCTCTCTACTGTATATAACCTCTCTACTGTATATAGCCTCTCTACTGTATATAGCCTCTCTACTGTATATAGCTTCTCTACTGTATATAGCCTCTCTACTGTATATAACCTCTCTACTGTATATAACCTCTCTACTGTATATAGCCTCGCTACTGTATATAGCCTCTCTACTGTATATAGCCTCACTACTGTATATAACCTCTCTACTGTATATAGCCTCACTACTGTATATAGTCTCACTACTGTATATAGCCTCACTACTGTATATAGCCTCTCTACTGTATATAACCTCTCTACTGTATATAGCCTCTCTACTATATAGAGCCTCACTACTGTATATAGCCTCACTACTGTATATAGCCTCTCTACTGTATATAGCCTCACTACTGTATATAGTCTCACTACTGTACTGTATATAGCCTCTCTACTGTATATAGTCTCTCTACTGTATATAGCCTCTCTACTGTATATAGCCTCTCTACTGTATATAGCCTCTCTACTGTATATAGCCTCTCTACTGTATATAGCCTCTCTACTGTATATAGCCTCTCTACTGTATATAACCTCTCTACTATATATAGCCTCTCTACTGTATATAGCCTCTCTACTGTATATAGCCTCTCTACTGTATATAGCCTCACTACTGTATATAGCCTCTCTACTGTATATAGCCTCACTACTGTATATAACCTCTCTACTGTATATAACCTCACTACTATATAGAGCCTCACTACTGTATATAGCCTCACTACTGTATATAGCCTCTCTACTGTATATAGCCTCACTACTGTATATAGTCTCACTACTGTACTGTATATAGCCTCTCTACTGTATATAGTCTCTCTACTGTATATAGCCTCTCTACTGTATATAGCCTCTCTACTGTATATAGTCTCTCTACTGTATATAGCCTCTCTACTGTATATAGCCTCTCTACTGTATATAGCCTCTCTACTGTATATAGCCTCTCTACTGTATATAGCCTCTCTACTGTATATAGCCTCTCTACTGTATATAGCCTCTCTACTGTATATAACCTCTCTACTGTATATAGCCTCTCTACTGTATATAGCCTCTCTACTGTATATAACCTCTCTACTGTATATAACCTCTCTACTGTATATAACCTCTCTAATGTATATAGTTGTTGTTCACCTAATACCTTTTTGCACTATTGGTTAGAGCCTGTAAGGAAGCATTTCACTGTAAGGTCTACTACACCTGTTGTATTCGGCGCATGTGACAAATTAACTTTGATTTGATTTGACTGTAGTGATGCTCTTGCACTGAGATGCAGATCCTTAGGCCGCTGCGCCACTCAGGAGCCCTAGTACTTGTATATTTTAAACCAAATACTTTTAGACTTTTACTCAAGTAGTATTTTACTGGGTGTCTTTCACTTTTACTTGAGTCATTTTCTATGAAGGTATCTTTACTTTTACTCAAGTATGAAAATTGGGTACTTTTTCCACATTGTGCTTGTATATTAGTTGGTGGCTGGTAGACTAGTGGTTCTAAACCCAGAACCGACCAGGTGAAAAGTCTGTTGATGTGCCCTTGAGCAAGACACTGAACCTTAATTGTTCCAAGGTCACCTTTGAATGGCAGACCCTGGCTGTGATCCCACTCTCCGAAGGTGTCTCAGGTAGAGTGGGATATGCAACAAAAAAACACATTTCCAATGAATACACGCTTGTACAGGTGAGAAATAGGACAAATAAAAGCTATATGATTATTATTGGAAGTGCCTATATATATATATATATATACCAACCTTAGCATTTCTCCACGCAGCGACCCCAACTCCACCTTGATGATGTCATCGGAGTACTGCAGAAGCATGTTCTCCCTCATCTGAGAGTTCTCCAGCATGGAGAAGAGCTTGTCCCATTTAGTCATCTCTGTAACCTTACAGGGGGCTTGGGTTGGGATAGCCGTGGCTGGAGAGAGGGAAAGAGAGGGAGAGTGAGAGAGAGAGAGAGAGAGAGAAAGAGAGAGAGAGAGAGAGTGTGAGACAGAGTGTGAGAGAGAGAGAGAGAGTGAGAGAGAGAGAGAGAGAGTGTGTGAGAGAGAGAGTGAGAGAGAGAGAGAGAGAGAGAGAGAGAGAGAGAGGAATGGGGAAGCGAGAGAGAGGAAGAGGGAAGGAGAGGTGGGGTGGAAGAGACAAGCATGTATGTTAGATGTCTTGTATTCGTACATTTTAAGTCAACATGGATATCTCCATCCTTTCTCCTGACAACTGTCCATCTCTGTCTCAGATGATCATTTTCTTAGCTTGAAACAGTATCAATCTATTTCCCTCTCTTCCTGTCTCTACACGTCTTGTTCTCTATCTCTACCTCTCTTTTTCTTTCTGTGTCCTGTGTCCTGTGTCCTGTGTTCTGTGTCCTGTGTCCTGTGTCCTGTGTCCTGTGTCCTGTGTCCAGTGTGAGTCATTGGCACGGTCTCCCTTCTGGTACAGTAATGTGTGATGTTACTCACCAGGGTTTGTTTGGGCTGCTCCATCTTTAATAATGTAAAGTCACATTACAAACTGCCCCGAGCAAATGTACTGTTGTTCATGGTTTTCTGTTAGAGGACGAACCATACACACACACACACACACACACACACACACACACACACACACACACACACACACACACACACACACACACACACACACACACACACACACACACACACACACACACACACACACACACACGCCAAGGAGCCTACCTTCCAAACCAGCTGAGAGAAGAATTCCCTAATTAAATAGTATTTCTTTGATCAACGACCAGTTATTCATAATGGTCAGTTCTCAATAGGAGGATAAAAGCCCCGGTCTCCTCTCGCTTAACTTACTCTCTGCCCAGACTTTCACAGCCAACACTGACAGAGCACACTGAGGAACAGTCCCTCAGCCACAACTACTGGAGATAGACTCTGCTAACAGAGGTAGAGCAGTGATTTCCAAACGTCTGTTGCTTCATTACCCAGCCGAAAGCTTTTGGACATTTCAGAGCAGCTGAATTGGAAGTGACTCACCATTCAGTAAACACTGGTCCAGATTATTTATATTATCTATGAACTGTACTTACTCAATGTACCCTCTGGCAGGTAATAGAGAGGAGAGAGGGAAGAGAAGAGAGGAGAAGAGATGAGAAGAAAGGAGAAGAGAGGAGAAGAAAGGAGAAGAGAGGAGAAGAGAGGAGAAAAGAGGAGAAGAAAGGAGAAAAGAGGAGAAGAGAGGAGAAGAAAGGAGAAGAGAGGAGAAGAGAAGAGAGGAGAAGAGAGGAGAAGAGAAGAAAGGAGAAGAGAGGAGAAGAAAGGAGAAGAAAGGAGAAGAGAGGAGAAGAGAGAAGAGATGAGAAGAAAGGAGAAGATAGGAGAAGAGAAGAAAGGAGAAGAGAGGAGAAGAAAGGAGAAGAGAGGAGAAGAGAAGAGAGGAGAAGAGTGGAGAAGAAAGGAGACGAAAGGAGACGAGAGGAGAAGAGAGGCGAACATGTCCAGATTTGCTCAGCCAACTCTGACACACTAACACAGTCAGTGCTCACACTCTCTATGATTACACTTTTAGTACTTCCTATCCAGAGATAAATAACTTGACAAAGAGCAACACTCGACAGAGTACATCTAGACAGACTGTTACAACCCACACAAGCAGAACGTATCCACAAAAGATTCTAAAATCAAACTCTTTTAGTATGATATCTGTACACACACTGACTGAACCCAGCCATACATAGGCCTGACAATCATATCTATTAAATAGACTTCCAGGGGGTGCCTTGAAGCACAATTCTGTTTTTTAACGCAATTAAAACAAATTAAAAATTAAGATATAACGCAGAAAAGATATCTTGCTGTGTTTTTGTAAATGCAGATCGAAAACCGATTGTAATTTCTGCTCGGCTTCAGACACATGTTGTGCTTCAGTTGCAGCTCTCCACTCGAATGAGAAATCTTTGCTCTTGTAAAACCAATCAAAATCCACCGCATTCAAGACCAGGCATTATAGGTCAGCAGACAGCGACGTGATTGATTGCAGAGGAAGACGCAATGGTAACTTTTCTCCAGGAGATATTTTTTTTAGCAAGTTAAAAATGCAAGATTAACTTCAAGTAAAATATGAATTTATCTTGTGTGATGAAAAACTAGAGTTGCCCGCCCCATATCACTCTACTGAAGCAAAAAAAAAAACGTTGTTTCCTTTTAATATGAAAGGTAAAATGGTTGAAAACTCAAAATAGTTTTTTTTTATGCTCTGCGTTTTGAACACAGGAGGCTGGTGGCACCTTAATTGGGGAGGACTGACTCGTGGTAATGGCTGGACGGGAATGAGTGGAATGGTATCAAACACATCAAACACAAGGTTTCCGTGGTTTCTGTGGTTTCCGTGGTTTCCGTGGTTTCTGTGGTTTCCATGGTTTCTGTGGTTTCCGTGGTTTCTGTGGTTTCCGTGGTTTCTGTGGTTTCCGTGGTTTCTGTGGTTTCCGTGGTTTCTGTGGTTTCCATGGTTTGATGCCATTCCATTTACTCTGTTTCAGCCCATTGTTGTGAGTCGTCCTCCCCTCAGCAGCCTCCACTGGTTTTGAACGTGCAGATTTCTGAACTCTAACTCAAACCCTGGACTTCTTGACCAGCCCGATTTAAGTCAGTAACAAGCCTGACACTAAAACCTCCATTCACTCACGACTGGCTTTCAGTGGGCTGTGACTGAACTAAGTCAATTTACTAATGTTCCATTCAATCCTAGTTGTTTCATTCGGTTCAAATTCTTGATCAACTTGTTGTTCCACAAATTAACATCACAGGTCAGCATTGACGATGTTATCTATCCTAACACTAACACATGGATGATGTTATCTATCCTAACACATGGATGATGTTATCTATCCTAACACTAACACATGGATGATGTTATCTATCCTAACACATGGATGATGTTATCTATCCTAACACTAACACATGGATGATGTTATCTATCCTAACACTAACACATGGATGATGTTATCTATCCTAACACTAACACATGGATGATGTTATCTATCCTAACACTAACACATGGATGATGTTATCTATCCTAACACTAACACATTGACAATGTTATCTATCCTAACACTATCACATTGACGATGTTATCTATCCTAACACTAACACATGGATGATGTTATCTATCCTAACACATGGATGATGTTATCTATCCTAACACTAACACATGGATGATGTTATCTATCCTAACACTAACACATGGATGATGTTATCTATCCTAACACATGGATGATGTTATCTATCCTAACACTAACACATGGATGATGTTATCTATCCTAACACTAACACATGGATGATGTTATCTATCCTAACACTAACACATGGATGATGTTATCTATCCTAACACTAACACATGGATGATGTTATCTATCCTAACACTAACACATGGATGATGTTATCTATCCTAACACATGGATGATGTTATCTATACTAACACTAACACATGGATGATGTTATCTATCATACCACTAACACATGGATGATGTTATCTATCCTAACACTAACACATGGAAGATGTTATCTATCCTAACACTAACACATGGATGATGTTATCTATCCTAACACTAACACATAGATGATGTTATCTATCCTAACACTAACACATGGATGATGTTATCTATCCTAACACATGGATGATGTTATCTATCCTAACACATGGATGATGTTATCTATCCTAACACTAACACATGGATGATGTTATCTATCCTAACACTAACACATGGATGATGTTATCTATCCTAACACATGGATGATGTTATCTATCCTAACACATGGATGATGTTATCTATCCTAACACTAACACATGGATGATGTTATCTATCCTAACACTAACACATGGAAGATGTTATCTATCCTAACACTAACACATGGATGATGTTATCTATCCTAACACATGGATGATGTTATCTATCCTAACACTAACACATGGATGATGTTATCTATCCTAACACTAACACATGGATGATGTTATCTATCCTAACACTAACACATGGATGATGTTATCTATCCTAACACATGGATGATGTTATCTATCCTAACACTAACACATGGATGATGTTATCTATCCTAACACTAACACATTGACGATGTTATCTATCCTAACACTAACACATGGATGATGTTATCTATCCTAACACATGGATGATGTTATCTATCCTAACACTAACACATGGATGATGTTATCTATCCTAACACTAACACATTGACGATGTTATCTATCCTAACACTAACACATGGATGATGTTATCTATCCTAACACATGGATGATGTTATCTATCCTAACTCTAACACATGGATGATGTTATCTAGCATTCAGAACTTGGTTCACACACACACACACACACACACACACACACACACACACACACACACACACACACACACACACACACACAAACACACACACACTTGACTTACGCTCCAGTGGCTCTCCCTCTGTGATCTCGTTGTAGTAACTGTCACCATAGTTCACCTCGATATCGTCCTCGTACCCAAGAGTCAGCGACACACACACCGACACCAGACACGCTGCCTGGGGGAGCCGCCACAGAAACATGCTGCCTGCCGTCCGTCTCAGAGAGAGAGTCTGTCTGTCTGTGTTGAAGTTTACCTACCTGTCAGAGACTGTGCTGTGAGTTTTGTCTACTGTCTGTCTCAGTGTGTGTGAGTATGTTGAGAATGGGAGTCTGTGTTAAATATGTCAGAGCTGTTTCCCCTCCTCTCCTCTTTCTCTCTCTCTGTCTCTCTCTCTCTCTCTCTCTGTCTCTCTCTCTCGTTAAATGCTGAGCAATCCCTTGGCATCGGTCCTGGTAGGGTTGTGTTCTCCGGCTGAGAGGGAATGGGTCGGAGAGAGGGTCTGCCTGGGCTATATAAACACAGATCCTACCCCTAGTTCACAGCCCAGTACACAGCCAAGCCCCACACCAGCCCAGCCCATCCTATCCCAGCCCATCATATCCCAGCCCATCCTATCCCAGCCCATCTTATCCCAGCCCATCCTATCCCAGCTCATCCTATCCCAGCTCATCCTATCCCAGCCCATCCTATCCCAGCCCATCCTATCCCAGCTCTGTTCTAGCCTTGCCCATGCCCCAGCCTCAATGTCACACACACACACACACACACACACACACACACACACACACACACACACACACACACACACACACACACACACACACACACACACACACACACACACACACACACACACACACACACACAGACTCAAACACACACACAGGAACACATAGGAACACACACACACACACACACACATACACACACACACACACACACAGACACGTAGTCCAGCACAACCAATGAGTAATGCATCGTTGGAGGTGTGAAGAGAGGTGGGGGAGAGAAGAGAGGTGGGGGAGTGAAGAGAGGTGGGGGAGAGAAGAGAGGTGGGGGAGAGAAGAGAGGTGGGGGAGAGAAGAGAGGTGGGGGAGTGAAGAGAGGTGGGGGAGAGAAGAGAGGTGGGGGAGAGAAGAGAGGTGGGGGAGAGAAGAGAGGTGGGGGAGTGAAGAGAGGTGGGGGAGAGAAGAGAGGTGGGGGAGAGAAGAGAGGTGGGGGAGTGAAGAGAGGTGGGGGAGAGAAGAGAGGTGGGGGAGAGAAGAGAGGTGGGGGAGAGAAGAGAGGTGGGGGAGTGAAGAGAGGTGGGGGAGAGAAGAGAGGTGGGGGAGTGAAGAGAGGTGGGGGAGTGAAGTGAGGTGAGGGAGTGAATAGAGGTGGGGGAGTGAAGAGAGGTGGGGGAGTGAAGAGAGGTGGGGGAGTGAAGAGAGGTGGGGGAGTGAAGAGAGGTGGGGGAGAGAAGAGAGGTGGGGGAGTGAAGAGAGGTGGGGGAGTGAAGAGAGGTGGGGGAGAGAAGAGAGGTGGGGGAGAGAAGAGAGGTGGGGGAGAGAAGAGAGGTGGGGGAGTGAAGAGAGGTGGGGGAGAGAAGAGAGGTGGGGGAGAGAAGAGAGATGGGGGAGAGAAGAGAGGTGGGGGAGTGAAGAGAGGTGGGGGAGTGAAGAGAGGTGGGGGAGAGAAGAGAGGTGGGGGAGAGAAGAGAGGTGGGGGAGTGAAGAGAGGTGGGGGAGAGAAGAGAGGTGGGGGAGAGAAGAGAGATGGGGGAGAGAAGAGAGGTGGGGGAGTGAAGAGAGGTGGGGGAGAGAAGAGAGGTGGGGGAGAGAAGAGAGATGGGGGAGAGAAGAGAGGTGGGGGAGTGAAGAGAGGTGGGAGAGAGAAGAGAGGTGGGGGAGTGAAGAGAGGTGGGGGAGAGAAGAGAGGTGGGGGAGAGAAGAGAGGTGGGGGAGAGAAGAGAGGTGGGGGAGAGAAGAGAGGTGGGGGAGTGAAGAGAGGTGAGGGAGTGAAGAGAGGTGGGGGAGAGAAGAGAGGTGGGGGAGTGAAGAGAGGTGGGGGAGTGAAGTGAGGTGAGGGAGTGAATAGAGGTGGGGGAGTGAAGAGAGGTGGGGGAGTGAAGAGAGGTGGGGGAGTGAAGAGAGGTGGGGGAGTGAAGAGAGGTGGGGGAGAGAAGAGAGGTGGGGGAGTGAAGAGAGGTGGGGGAGAGAAGAGAGGTGGGGGAGAGAAGAGAGGTGGGGGAGAGAAGAGAGGTGGGGGAGTGAAGAGAGGTGGGGGAGAGAAGAGAGGTGGGGGAGAGAAGAGAGATGGGGGAGAGAAGAGAGGTGGGGGAGTGAAGAGAGGTGGGGGAGAGAAGAGAGGTGGGGGAGAGAAGAGAGGTGGGGGAGTGAAGAGAGGTGGGGGAGAGAAGAGAGGTGGGGGAGAGAAGAGAGGTGGGGGAGAGAAGAGAGGTGGGGGAGTGAAGAGAGGTGGGGGAGAGAAGAGAGGTGGGGGAGAGAAGAGAGATGGGGGAGAGAAGAGAGGTGGGGGAGTGAAGAGAGGTGGGGGAGAGAAGAGAGGTGGGGGAGTGAAGAGAGGTGGGGGAGAGAAGAGAGGTGGGGGAGAGAAGAGAGGTGGGGGAGAGAAGAGAGGTGGGGGAGAGAAGAGAGGTGGGGGAGTGAAGAGAGGTGGGGGAGTGAAGTGAGGTGAGGGAGTGAATAGAGGTGGGGGAGTGAAGAGAGGTGGGGGAGTGAAGAGAGGTGGGGGAGAGAAGAGAGGTGGGGGAGTGAAGAGAGGTGGGGGAGTGAAGTGAGGTGAGGGAGAGAAGAGAGGTGGGGGAGTGAAGAGAGGTGGGGGAGTGAAGTGAGGTGAGGGAGAGAAGAGAGGTGGGGGAGTGAAGAGAGGTGGGGGAGTGAAGAGAGGTGGGGGAGAGAAGAGAGGTGGGGGAGTGAAGAGAGGTGGGGGAGTGAAGAGAGGTGGGGGAGAGAAGAGAGGTGGGGGAGAGAAGAGAGGTGGGGGAGTGAAGAGAGGTGGGGGAGTGAAGAGAGGTGGGGGAGAGAAGAGAGGTGGGGGAGTGAAGAGAGGTGGGGGAGAGAAGAGAGGTGGGGGAGTGAAGAGAGGTGGGGGAGAGAAGAGAGGTGGGGGAGAGAAGAGAGGTGGGGGAGTGAAGAGAGGTGGGGGAGAGAAGAGAGGTGGGGGAGTGAAGAGAGGTGGGGGAGAGAAGAGAGGTGGGGGAGTGAAGAGAGGTGGGGGAGAGAAGAGAGGTGGGGGAGAGAAGAGAGGTGGGGGAGTGAAGAGAGGTGGGGGAGAGAAGAGAGGTGGGGGAGTGAAGAGAGGTGGGGGAGTGAAGAGAGGTGGGGGAGTGAAGAGAGGTGGGGGAGTGAAGTGAGGTGGGGGAGTGAAGAGAGGTGGGGGAGTGAAGAGAGGTGGGGGAGTGAAGAGAGGTGGGGGAGTGAAGTGAGGTGGGGGAGTGAAGAGAGGTGAGGGAGTGAAGAGAGGTGGGGGAGAGAAGAGAGGTGGGGGAGTGAAGTGAGGTGGGGGAGAGAAGAGAGGTGAGGGAGTGAAGAGAGGTGGGGGAGAGAAGAGAGGTGGGGGAGTGAAGAGAGGTGGGGGAGTGAAGAGAGGTGGGGGAGTGAAGTGAGGTGGGGGAGAGAAGAGAGGTGGGGGAGTGAAGAGAGGTGGGGGAGTGAAGAGAGGTGGGGGAGTGAAGTGAGGTGGGGGAGTGAAGAGAGGTGAGGGAGTGAAGAGAGGTGGGGGAGAGAAGAGAGGTGGGGGAGTGAAGTGAGGTGGGGGAGAGAAGAGAGGTGGGGGAGTGAAGAGAGGTGGGGGAGTGAAGTGAGGTGGGGGAGAGAAGAGAGGTGGGGGAGAGAAGAGAGGTGGGGGAGAGAAGAGAGGTGGGGGAGTGAAGTGAGGTGGGGGAGAGAAGAGAGGTGGGGGAGTGAAGAGAGGTGGGGGAGTGAAGAGAGGTGGGGGAGAGAAGAGAGGTGGGGGAGAGAAGAGAGGTGGGGGAGTGAAGAGAGGTGGGGGAGTGAAGAGAGGTGGGGGAGTGAAGAGAGGTGGGGGAGTGAAGCGAGGTGGGGGAGTGAAGAGAGGTGAGGGAGTGAAGAGAGGTGGGGGAGAGAAGAGAGGTGGGGGAGTGAAGAGAGGTGGGGGAGTGAAGAGAGGTGGGGGAGTGAAGAGAGGTGGGGGAGTGAAGAGAGGTGAGGGAGTGAAGAGAGGTGGGGGAGTGAAGAGAGGTGGGGGAGTGAAGAGAGGTGGGGGAGTGAAGAGAGGTGGGGGAGAGAAGAGAGGTGAGGGAGTGAAGAGAGGTGGGATAGGATAGGGGCTAGTGGGTGTGAATGGGACTCATTTGGGGGGGGGGTCTAAATGGGGATATTGGGGGGGTTCTAAATGGGGATATTGGGGGGGTTCTAAATGGGGATATTGGGGGGGTTCTAAATGGGGATATTGGGGGGGGGTTCTAAATGGGGATATTGGGGGGGTTCTAAATGGGGATATTGTTCTCGCTCTCACTTTAGTTTATTTATTTATTGTTCCAACTGACTCAAAGTGTGTGTGTGTGTGTGTGTGTGTGTGTGTGTGTGTGTGTGTGTGTGTGTGTGTGTGTGTGTGTGTGTGTGTGTATTCATGGGGGATGGCGTAATTACTTCCT
This sequence comes from Oncorhynchus mykiss, assembly GCF_013265735.2. Lineage (NCBI taxonomy): Eukaryota > Metazoa > Chordata > Actinopteri > Salmoniformes > Salmonidae > Oncorhynchus > Oncorhynchus mykiss. Next base: position 42,219,796 of record NC_048588.1, read on the forward strand.
CATGGGATTTTTAAGGATTTGACTCCACCCCTCCCACCCCCACACTCCTGCTGCCTCTCTCTTTCTCTTTCTCACTCCCTGTCTCTCTCCCTGCCTATCTCTCTCCCTGTCTCTCTCCCTGCCCCTCTCTCTCCCTGTCTCTCTCCCTGCCTCTCTCCCTGTCTATCTCTCTCCCTGTCTCTCTCGCTGCCTCTCTCTCCCTGTCTCTCTCCCTGTCTCTCTCCCTACCTCTCTCTCTTCCTGTCTCTCTCCCTGCCTCTCTCTCTCCCTGTCTCTCTCCCTGCCTCTCTCTCTTCCTGTCTCTCTCCCTGCCTCTCTCTCTCCCTGTCTCTCTCCCTGCCTCTCTGTCCCTGTCTCTCTCTCTCCCTGTCTCTCTCCCTGCCTCTCTCTCTCCCTGTCTATCTCTCTCCCTGTCTCTCTCCCTGCTTCTCTCTCTCCCTGTCTCTCTCCCTGCCTCTCTCTCCCTGTCCCTCTCCCTGCCCCTCTCTCTCTCTCTCTATCCCTCCCTGTCTCTTTCCCTCTCTCTCTTCCTCTCTCTCTCGTTCTCTGAAGCAAGTGGGTGGACGTGCTACCCTGAGGTCTTAAAAACATGAAAGCACTTTCCCCCTTTATTTAATAACACATGAGAGAGGGAAGAGTGACCTCCCTGTGACCTCCTAACACACAACTGAACGGAGGTGACTGGGGGAGAAAGACATAGAGAGAAAGAGAGAGAGAGAGAGGGAGATAGGGAGAGGGGTAGAGAGAGAGAGAGGGGAGAGTGACCTCCCTGTGACCTCCTAACACACAACTTAACGGAGGTGACTGGGGGATTTTGAGAAAGACATAGAGAGAAAGAGAGAGGGATGGAGATAGAGAGAGGGAGATAGGGAGAGAGGTAGAGAGAGAGATAGAGGGGAGAGTGACCTCCCTGTCTTGACCTCCTAACACACAACTTAACGGAGGTGACTGGGGGATTTTGAGAAAGACATAGAGAGAAAGAGAGAGGGATGGAGATAGAGAGAGAGAGAGAGGGGGAGGGAGAAAGAGAGAGAGAGAGGGAGAGAGAGAGAGAGAGAGATAGGGGAAGATCTATCAGAAGATAGCACCTAGATCTTCTGCACAGATTCTGTCAGACTTGGGCCCTGACAGTAAATCTCAGAATGCTATACATACCTCGGCCTAAACTTCAGCACCACAGGCAACTTCCACAAAGCTGTGAACGAGCTGAGAGACAAGGCAAGAAGGGTCTTCTATGCCACCAATAAAAACATACAATTAAACATACCAATTAGGATCTGGCTAAAAATACTTGTATAACCCTATGCCCTTTATGGTTGTGAGGTCTGGTATCTGCTCACCACCCATAAAGGATTGCACAGGATACCTTGACCTACTGTAAGTAAGACTCAATGTAGTGCTAAGAACATAACTGTGGAATTATTCATATCTCAGATCTCATAGAGCCCTAAAGTATTCATATCTCAGATCCCATAGAGCCCTAAAGTATTCATATCTCAGATCCCATAGAGCCCTAAAGTAGTCATATCTCAGATCCCATAGAGCCCTAAAGTATTCATATCTCAGATCCCATAAGAGCCCTAAAGTATTCATATCTCAGATCCCATAGAGCCCTAAAGTATTCATATCTCAGATCCCATAGAGCCCTAAAGTATTCATATCTCAGATCCCATAGAGCCCTAAAGTATTCATATCTCAGATCCCATAGAGCCCTAAAGTATTCATATCTCAGATCCCATAGCGCCCTAAAGTATTCATATCTCAGATCCCATAGAGCCCTAAAGTATTCATATCTCAGATCCCATAGAGCCCTAAAGTATTCATATCTCAGATCCCATAGAGCCCTAAAGTATTCATATCTCAGATCCCATAGAGCCCTAAAGTATTCATATCTCAGATCCCATAGAGCCCTAGGCTATTCATATCTCAGATCCCATAGAGCCCTAGGGTATTCATATCTCAGATTCCATAGAGCCCTAAAGTATTCATATCTCAGATCCCATAGAGCCCTAAAGTATTCATATCTCAGATCCCATAGAGCCCTAAAGTATTCATATCTCAGATCCCATAGAGCCCTAAAGTATTCATATCTCAGATCCCATAGAGCCCTAGGGTATTCATATCTCAGATCCCATAGAGCCCTAAAGTATTCATATCTCAGATCCCATAGAGCCCTAAAGTATTCATATCTCAGATCCCATAGAGCCCTAGAGTATTCATATCTCAGATCCCATAGAGCCCTAAAGTATTCATATCTTTAAAGAAGATGTTCAGGAGTGTCTTTCAGGCTTTTGCATGTTTGCAGGTGTATGTGTTTTTTGTCTTGTTTTTAATGTGTGTGTGTGTGTGTGTGTGTGTGTGTGTGTGTGTGTGTGTGTGTGTGTGTGTGTGTGTGTGTGTGTGTGTGTGTGTGTGTGTGTGTTGTGTGTGTGTGTGTGTGTGTGTGTGTGTGTGTGTGTGTGTGTGTGTGAAGTGGTGTAAAGTGCTTATCTAGAGAACATCCCTACTGCCTCTGATCTGGAGGACTCACTAAACAGAGAACATCCCTGGTCATCCCTACTGCCTCTGATCTGGAGGACTCACTAAACAGAGAACATCCCTGGTCATCCCTACTGCCTCTGATCTGGAGGACTCACTAAACAGAGAACATCCCTGGTCATCCCTACTGCCTCTGATCTGGAGGACTCACTAAACAGAGAACATCCCTGGTCATCCCTACTTGCCTCTGATCTGGAGGACTCACTAAACATAGAACATCCCTGGTCATCCCTACTGCCTCTGATCTGGAGGACTCACTAAACAGAGAACATCTCTGTTCATCCCTCCTGCCTCTGATCTGGAGGACTCACTAAACAGAGAACATCCCTGGTCATCCCTACTGCCTCTGATCTGGAGGACTCACTAAACAGAGAACATCCCTGGTCATCCCTACTGCCTCTGATCTGGAGGACTCACTAAACATAGAACATCCCTGGTCATCCCTACTGCCTCTGATATGGAGGACTCACTAAACAGAGAACATCCCTGGTCATCCCTACTGCCTCTGATCTGGAGGACTCACTAAACAGAGAACATCCCTGGTCATCCCTACTGCCTCTGATCTGGAGGACTCACTAAACAGAGACCATCCCTGGTCATCCCCTACTGCCTCTGATCTGGAGGACTCACTAAACAGAGAACATCCCTACTGCCTCTGATCTGGAGGACTCACTAAACAGAGAACATCCCTGGCCATCCCTACTGCCTCT
>NC_048588.1:42230543-42260543 GCF_013265735.2 Oncorhynchus mykiss
GTTGTAAAATGTAATGGCTCTTTTCTGGATTTTGATAATTAGTGGGTATCGGCCTAATTCTGCTCTGCATGCATTATTTGGTGTTCTACGTTGTACACGGAGGATATTTTTGCGGAATTCTACATTCTGAATTCTCTCTCTCGATCTCTCTATCTCTCTCACTCTCTCTCTGTCTCTCTCACTCTCTCTCTCTCTCTCTCTCTCTCTCTCTCTCTCTCTCTCTCAATCTCTCTCTCTCACTCTCTCTTTCTCCATCTCTCTCTCTCTCTCTCTCTCTCTCTCTCTCTCTCTCAATCTCTCTTTCTCCATCTCTCTCTCTCTCACTCTCTCTCTCTCTCTCTCTCTCTCTCTCACTCTCTCTTTCTCTCTCTCTCTTTCTCTCTCTCTCTCTCTCTCTCTCTCTCTCTCTCTCTCTCTCTCTCTCAATCTCTCTCTCTCACTCTCTCTTTCTCCATCTCTCTCTCTCTCTCTCTCTCTCTCTCTCTCTCAATCTCTCTTTCTCCATCTCTCTCTCTCTCTCTCTCTCTCTCAATCTCTCTCTATTGTTCTCTACCCCCTCTTTCTTTCTTTCTTTCTTTCTCTCTCGTTGTCTCTCTCTTTCTCACTCTTTCTCTCTCGGTCTCACTAATGCCATATGTCCTGCAGATGATGTGGTTTGACATTTAAAATAAAATGAAATAATTACATTGATTAAACCCGAAAACAAAGGAAAAGAACACAAACAACATCATCAACAACAACAAGAAGAACATCAACAACAACATAGGCCTTTGATTAGGAGGACAGAGTCATTCTGTAGGAACGTCACATAGTTTTACCCCCGATAGAGTAAATCATGACCAGGTTTACCCCACAGGTTCACTCATTCTATTAAATCCAGCCTTTTACTGTGGGGACATAAATCAATCCAAAACGACTTTATTGAAAAAGCTACGAATTTAACAAAAAAGTCATTGTTTGTGTTCATGTAATGTCATAAGGAATAAAGATAGTACTTGAAGACAAAGTCATTGTTCAGATGCGTGAGATATTAGATATGTCTCTTGGGAAATATTGAATGTTTCTGGTACACATGTCTATTTTCTTCCATTTCTACAGCAACATTTTACGTTCTTCCTGAAGGATGAACGTCAGGGAAGGAATATTGGTGAGACCTTGAATCTGTGAGACCTTGAATCTGTGAGACCTTGAATCTGTGAGACCTGGAATCTGTGAGACCTTGAATCTGTGAGACCTGGAATCTGTGAGACCGTGAATCTGTGAGACCTTGAATCTGTGAGACCTTGAATCTGTGAGACCTTGAATCTGTGAGACCTTGAATCTGTTGTCACAAACATAGTTTTACCTGGACCCTGTCTCTTGTCGTGTCGTCTAGGTAACCACATGCTCCTACGCGTGCTGCCGTCCGTCTACCCCAAACTGCCCCATGCCATCCATCGTCACCTAGGCAACCTGACGGCCATGATGTCACAGCTCGAGTCACCGGAGCAACAACACCTGCTGAGGCTGATCCAGATGGTCGCCGAACAACAGCCACAGGTATGTGTGCGATTACTCAGTGCGTGCCTGTGTGTGTGTGTGTGTGTGTGTGTGTGTGTGTGTCATTTTATGAGCGTGTGTGTGAGTGACTTGCCTGTAACAAACCCCTGGCAAAATGGCAACCGATGCTGGAGGAATGGAGCGCATTCAGAGAACACATTAGTCATGAGAACACATTAGTCATGAGAACACATTAGTCATGAGAACACATTAGTCTTGAGAACACATGAGTCATGACAACACATTAGTCATGACAACACATTAGTCATGAGAAAGTCCAGAATTCATACATGGGTGAATTAACACTGTGCTGCACTCCAGAGAGTGGGGTCTAGGATGAGGAGGGTAATGGGTGAATTAACACTGTGCTGCACTCCAGAGAGTGGGGTCTAGGATGAGGAGGGTACAGGTTGACCACAGTGGGGGCAGGTTGTACCACAGTGGGGGCAGGTTGTACCACAGTGGGGGCATGTTGTACCACAGTGGGGGCAGGTTGTACCACAGTGGGGGCAGGTTGTACCACAGTGGGGGCATGTTGTACCACAGTGGGGGCAGGTTGTACCATAGTGGGGGCAGGTTGACCACAGTGGGGGCATGTTGTACCACAGTGGGGGCATGTTGTACCACAGTGGGGGCAGGTTGTACCACAGTGGGGGCAGGTTGTACCACAGTGGGGGCAGGTTGTACCACAGTGGGGGCAGGTTGTACCACAGTGGGGGCATGTTGTACCACAGTGGGGGCATGTTGTAACACAGTGGGGGCATGTTGTACCACAGTGGGGGCAGGTTGTACCACAGTGGGGGCAGGTTGTACCACAGTGGGGGCAGGTTGTACCACAGTGGGGGCAGGTTGTACCACAGTGGGGGCATGTTGTACCACAGTGGGGGCATGTTGTAACACAGTGGGGGCATGTTGTACCACAGTGGGGGCAGGTTGTACCACAGTGGGGGCATGTTGTACCACAGTGGGGGCAGGTTGTACCACAGTGGGGGCAGGTTGTACCACAGTGGGGGCATGTTACACCACAGTGGGGGCATGTTGTACCACAGTGGGGGCAGGTTGTACCACAGTGGGGGCAGGTTGTACCACAGTGGGGGCATGTTACACCACAGTGGGGGCATGTTGTACCACAGTGGGGGCAGGTTGTACCACAGTGGGGGCAGGTTGACCACAGTGGGGGCAGGTTGTACCACAGTGGGGGCAGGTTGTACCATAGTGGGGGCAGGTTGTACCACAGTGGGGGCAGGTTGTACAACAGTGGGGGCAGGTTGTAGGGAGAGGGTCAGAGGCCAGGGGTTGGATTCTCTTCCAGTCGCCCCATTGGTCCATAAAGTGGCGACTTGGAGTGCTTGGTGTTTTTCCAAGCAGTCTGAAGCCTTTTCTGCATCCAGACCCAGGTGAGTATAATTAGGGCATTGGATTCCTAAACGTAGTTGAAGTACACAGAAATAAGAACAGTACACTCATCTGAAAGATGTCATCTCTCATTTAAAACATGTATATATTAATGGTATTGTGGCAGCCATATTGGAATGTTGGAGTGAAATCTGTGTGATGGTGGTATTAGGGTGATGGTGGTATTAGGGTGATGGTGGTATTAGGGTGATGGTGGTATTAGGGTGATGGTGGTATTAGGGTGATGGTGGTATTGGGGTGATGGTGGTATTGGGGTGATGGTGGTATTATGGTGATGGTGGTATTAGGGTGATGGTGGTATTGTGGTGATGGTGGTATTGTGGTGATGGTGGTATTAGGGTGATGGTGGTATTAGGGTGATGGTGGTATTGGGGTGATGGTGGTATTAGGGTGATGGTGGTATTGGGGTGATGGTGGTATTGGGGTGATGGTGGTATTGTGGTGATGGTGGTATTAGGGTGATGGTGGTATTGGGGTGATGGTGGTATTGGGGTGATGGTGGTATTGTGGTGATGATGGTTATGGTGGTATTGGGGTGATGGTGGTATTGGGGTGATGGTGGTATTGCGGTGATGGTGGTATTAGGGTGATGGTGGTATTGTGGTGATGGTGGTATTGGGGTGATGGTGGTATTGGGGTGATGGTGGTGATAGTGGTATTGGGGTGATGGTGGTATTAGGGTGATGGTGGTATTGGGGTGATGGTGGTATTGGGGTGATGGTGGTATTGTGGTGATGGTGGTATTAGGGTGATGGTGGTATTGGGGTGATGGTGGTATTGGGGTGATGGTGGTATTGGGGTGATGGTGGTATTGGGGTGATGGTGGTATTGGGGTGATGGTGGTATTGGGGTGATGGTGGTATTGTGGTGATGGTGGCATTGTGGTGATGGTGGCATTGGGGTGATGGTGGTATTGTGGTGATGGTGGTATTGTGGTGATGGTTGTATTGGGGTGATGGTGGTATTGTGGTGATGGTGGTATTGGGGTGATGGTGGTATTGGGGTGATGGTGGTATTGTGGTGATGGTGGTATTGGGGTGATGGTGGTATTGGGGTGATGGTGGTATTGGGGTGATGGTGGTATTGGGGTGATGGTGGTATTGTGGTGATGGTGGTATTGGGGTGATGCTGGTATTGTGGTGATGGTGGTATTGGGGTGATGGTGGTATTGGGATGATGGTGGTATTTGGGTGATGGTGGTATTGTGGTGATGGTGGTATTGGGGTGATGGTGGCATTGGGGTGATGGTGGTATCGGGGTGGTGGTGGTACTATGGTGATGGTGGTATTGGGGTGATGGTGGTATTGTGGTGATGGTGGTATTAGGGTTATGGTGGTATTGTGGTGATGGTGGTATTGGGGTGATGGTGGTATTGTGGTGATGGTGGTATTGGGGTGATGGTGGTATTACGGTGATGGTGGTATTGTGGTGATGGTGGTATTGGGGTGATGGTGGTATTGTGGTGATGATGGTTATGGTGGTATTGGGGTGATGGTGGTATTGGGGTGATGGTGGTATTGTGGTGATGGTGGTATTAGGGTGATGGTGGTATTGGGGTGATGGTGGTATTAGGGTGATGGTGGTATTGTGGTGATGGTGGTATTGTGGTGATGGTGGTATTGGGGTGATGGTGGTGATAGTGGTATTGGGGTGATGGTGGTATTAGGGTGATGGTGGTATTGGGGTGATGGTGGTATTGGGGTGATGGTGGTATTGTGGTGATGGTGGTATTGTGGTGATGGTGGTATTAGGGTGATGGTGGTATTGGGGTGATGGCGGTATTGGGGTGATGGTGATATTGGGGTGATGCTGGTATTGGGGTGATGGTGATATTGGGGTGATGGTGGTGATAGTGGTATTGGGGTGATGGTGGTATTAGGGTGATGGTGGTATTGGGGTGATGGTGGTATTGGGGTGATGGTGGTATTGTGGTGATGTTGGTATTAGGGTGATGGTGGTATTGGGGTGATGGTGGTATTGGGGTGATGGTGGTATTGTGGTGATGGTGGTATTGTGGTGATGGTGGTATTAGGGTGATTGTGGTATTGTGGTGATGGTGGTATTGTGGTGATGGTGGTATTAGGGTGATGGTGGTATTGTGGTGATGGTGGTATTGTGGTGATGGTGGTGTTAGGGTGATGGTGGTATTAGGGTGATGGTGGTATTGGGGTGATGGTGGTATTAGGGTGATGGTGGTATTGGGGTGATGGTGGTATTGGGGTGATGGTGGTATTGTGGTGATGGTGGTATTAGGGTGAGGGTGGTATTGGGGTGATGGTGGTATTGGGGTGATGATGGTTATGGTGGTATTGGGGTGATGGTGGTATTGGGGTGATGGTGGTATCGGGGTGGTGGTGGTACTATGGTGATGGTGGTATTGGGGTGATGGTGGTATTGTGGTGATGGTGGTATTAGGGTGATGGTGTTTTTTTGTGGTGATGGTGGTATTGGGGTAATGGTGGTATTGTGGTGATGGTGGTATTGGGGTGATGGTGGTATTACGGGGATGGTGGTATTGGGGTGATGGTGGTATTGTGGTGATGGTGGTATTAGGGTGATGGTGGTATTGGGGTGATGGTGGTATTGGGGTGATGGTGGTATTGTGGTGATGGTGGTATTGGGGTGATGGTGGTATTGGGGTGATGGTGGTATTGTGGTGATGGTGGCATTGTGGTGATGGTGGCATTGGGGTGATGGTGGTATTGTGGTGATGGTGGTATTGTGGTGATGGTGGTATTGGGGTGATGGTGGTATTGTGGTGATGGTGGTATTGGGGTGATGGTGGTATTGGGGTGATGGTGGTATTGTGGTGATGGTGGTATTGGGGTGATGGTGGTATTGTGGTGATGGTGGTATTGGGGTGATGGTGGTATTGGGGTGATGGTGGTATTGTGGTGATGGTGGTATTGGGGTGATGCTGGTATTGTGGTGATGGTGGTATTGGGGTGATGGTGGTATTGGGGTGATGGTGGTATTTGGGTGATGGTGGTATTGTGGTGATGGTGGTATTGGGGTGGTATTGGGGTGATGGTGGCATTGGGGTGATGGTGGTATCGGGGTGGTGGTGGTATTATGGTGATGGTGGTATTGGGGTGTTGGTGGTATTGTGGTGATGGTGGTATTAGGGTGATGGTGGTATTGTGGTGATGGTGGTATTGGGGTGATGGTGGTATTGTGGTGATGGTGGTATTGGGGTGATGGTGGTATTATGGTGATGGTGGTATTGTGGTGATGGTGGTATTGGGGTGATGGTGGTATTGTGGTGATGATGGTTATGGTGGTATTGGGGTGATGGTGGTATTGGGGTGATGGTGGTATTGTGGTGATGGTGGTATTAGGGTGATGGTGGTATTGGGGTGATGGTGGTATTAGGGTGATGGTGGTATTGTGGTGATGGTGGTATTGTGGTGATGGTGGTATTGGGGTGATGGTGGTGATAGTGGTATTGGGGTGATGGTGGTATTAGGGTGATGGTGGTATTGGGGTGATGGTGGTATTGGGGTGATGGTGGTATTGGGGTGATGGTGGTATTGTGGTGATGGTGGTTTTAGGGTGATGGTGGTATTGGGGTGATGGTGGTATTGGGGTGATGGTGGTATTGGGGTGATGGTGGTATTGGAGTGATGGTGATATTGGGGTGATGGTGGTGATAGTGGTATTGGGGTGATGGTGGTATTAGGGTGATGGTGATATTGGGGTGATGGTGGTATTGGGGTGATGGTGGTATTGTGGTGATGTTGGTATTAGGGTGATGGTGGTATTGGGGTGATGGTGGTATTGGGGTGATGGTGGTATTGTGGTGATGGTGGTATTTGGGTGATGGTGGTATTCTGGTGATGGTGGTATTGGGGTGATGGTGGTATTGGGGTGATGGTGGTATTGGGGTGATGGTGGTATTGGGGTGATGGTGGTATTGGGGTGATGGTGGTGTTAGGGTGATGGTGGTATTGGGGTGATGGTGGTATTGGGGTGATGGTGGTATTGGGGTGATGGTGGTGTTAGGGTGATGGTGGTATTGGGGTGATGGTGGTATTGGGGTGATGGTGGTATTGGGGGGATGGTGGTATTAGGGTGATGGTGGCATTGGGGTGATGGTGGTATCGGGGTGGTGGTGGTATTGTGGTGATGGTGGTATTGTGGTGATGGTGGTATTGGGGTGATGGTGGTATTGGGGTGATGGTGGTATTGTGGTGATGGTGGTATTGTGGTGATGGTGGTATTGGGGTGATGGTGGCATTGTGGTGATGATGGTGATGGTGGTATTGTGGTGATGATGGTATTGGGGTGATGGTGGTATTGGGGTGATGGTGGTATTGTGGTGATGGTGGTATTGTGGTGATGGTGGTATTGGGGTGATGGTGGCATTGTGGTGATGATGGTGATGGTGGTATTGTGGTGATGATGGTATTGGGGTGATGGTGGCATTGTGGTGATGATGGTGATGGTGGTATTGTGGTGATGGTGGTATTGTGTTGATGATGGTATTTTGGTGATGGTGTTATTGGGGTGATGGTGGTATTGGGGTGATGGTGGTATTGTGGTGATGGTGGTATTGGTGTGATGGTGGTATTGTGGTGATGATGGTGATGGTGGTATTGGGGTGATGGTGGCATTGGGGTGATGGTGGTATTGTGGTGATGATGGTATTGGGGTGATGGTGGTATTGGGGTGATGGTGGTATTGTGGTGATGGTGGTATTGTGGTGATGGTGGTATTGGGGTGATGGTGGTATTTTGGTGATGGTGGTATTGGCGTGATGGTGGTATTGGGGGGATGGTGGTATTAGGGTGATGGTGGTATTGGGGTGATGGTGGTATTGGGGTGATGGTGGTATTGGGGTGATGGTGGTATTGTGGTGATGGTGGTATTTTGGTGATGGTGGTATTGGGGTGATGGTGGTATTGGGGGGATGGTGGTATTAGGGTGATGGTGGTATTGTGGTGATGGTGGTATTGGGGTGATGGTGGTATTTTGGTGATGGTGGTATTGGGGTGATGGTGGTATTGGGGTGATGGTGGTATTGGGGGGATGGTGGTCTGGCCAGGACAGGGAATGAGGTGGTAGTAAAGGGGATTGAATATAGCCAGTGAGTCTCACAGCAAGGCTGTTCATCACCCCAGGATCACCCCCTGACCCCCTGACCCCCTGACTAAAAGACATCATGTTTCTCACCGACCAGGTAAGACAGGGGTCAGTCAGTCAGAGCGACAGAGCTTGTGGAAAGGTCATAACTCTTCAAAGACTGGTGTGTGCGTGCACTGTGTCTGTGTGTGTGTGCACTGTGTGTGTGTGTGTGTGTGTGTGTGTGTGTGTGTGTGTGTGTGTGTGTGTGTGTGTGTGTGTGTGTGTGTGTGTGTGTGTGCCTGCACTGTGTGTGTGTGTGTGTGTGTGTGTGCGTGCACTGTGTGTGTGTGTGTCTGTGTGTGCACTGTGTGTGTGTGTGTGTGTGTGTGCGTGTGTGCCTGCACTGTGTGTGTGTGTGCGTGCACTGTGTGTGTGTGTGTGCGTGCCCTGTATGTGTGTGTGCGTGCACTGTGTGTGTGTGTGTGCGTGCGTGCACTGTGTGTGTGTGTGTGCGTGCACTGTGTGTGTGTGTGTGTGTGTGTGTGCATGCACTGTGTGTGTGTGCGTGCTTGCGTGTGTCCCGTGGCGATTTTAAGGTGAAAATATTGATGGGGTTAACTCACAGTTGCGCTTCCATCAAATACGATATATTTATAACTAACCCTTCTTCTACATGTGGTTCCATGTGTATTACAGTCTTCCATCAAACATCAACAATATTAGCTAGCCGACCTCAAAACAGATGTTAGCCACTGCTCCGTGATCCACCAACCAACCATTCGACGTGAATCCTCTTTTCCAGCTTGCTATATTTGAAAGTTTAGATGGCTAATGAACACCGAGACGTTTTATGTCTACAGTTCCTTAATAATGCTACGTTTGAAAAGGATTTGCCAGGATATAGCTAAGCTAGTCGACATGTTTCAGCTAGCTAATCGACCTAGCTTGAAGACGTGGTAACAGTGCCAGGATATAGCTAAACTAGTCGACATGTTTCAGCTAGCTAATCGACCTAGCTTGAAGACGTGGTAACAGTGACAACTAGCTAGCTACGAAGTTGACACATCAGTCCAATCAAAGTTACTTGGGCTCAAGACGTTGGTTGATTTATCTGAGAGCACCGAAGAGGGGCTTTTGCTGGCCATCTCTCCCAGCAGGTGCTGTGCTGACGTCGTGTCCCCAAGAGCGACAGTACCATGAACCAATCATGCGCAACCAGAGAAGATCGACGACGCCCACTCACTGTACTTTCTCTGTCTGCCCCTCCTCAACAGAAAACACAGAGCAAGGCTGACTTACTCAATCACTTACTCAACGAAAATGTCCCAAAACAATGGATATACGACCACATACGCGTATTAGATCAAACAATAAAAAATAAAAAATACAAATTGTTTGTTAACTGATACAATATGTTGTTGTGACATGAAATACCAGAATTGCATGCTGGGTATTGGTGGGGCTCCGCTCAACCTGCCTCTCGTGACGCATCGTCACTGTGTGTATCTGTATGTGTCCATGTCTTTGATGGTTAAGGTCTCCATGCGAACGTAATGATATTCAGGCTTCACCCCTCTTCTCTGTTCCCTCTTCCTTTTCAATTCCCCTCAGATCCCTTCTTTCTTCTGTGTTCCTCCCAGACCTCTCAACAGTCTTGCCTGATGTCCTGTTTTAGATCTTAGTGATCTTAGGACTGCTGTCACCACCAGGCCTCTCTCTCTCTCTCTCCATCTCAACTCTGCTCTCTCTCTCTCTCTCCATCTCAACAATTCTCTCTCTCTCTCTCTCTCTCTCTCTCTCTCTCTCTCTCTCTCTCCATCTCAACAATGCTCTTTCTCTCTCTCTCTCCATCTCAACTCTGCTCTTTCTCTCTCTTTCTCTCCTCTCTTCATCTCAACTCATCTCAACCCATTCTACCAACACTTCTCTTTCTCATCCTCCTCCTCTTTTAACTTTCTGTTCTCTACTTTTCTTCCTCAGCTTAACTTTCTGTTCTCTACTCATCTTCCTCAGTTTAACTTTCTGTTCTCTACTCATCTTCCTCAGTTTAACTTTCTGTTCTCTACTCATCTTCCTCAGTTTAACTTTCTGTTCTCTACTCATCTTCCTCAGTTTAACTTTCTGTTCTCTACTCATCTTCCTCCTCTTTCTGCTCTCTTTCTCATATTCCTCCTCTTTCTGTTCTCTACTCATCTTCCTCCTCTTTCTGTTCTCTACTCATCTTCCTCCTCTTTCTGCTCTCTTTCTCATCTTCCTCCTCTTTCTGTTCTCTACTCATCTTCCTCCTCTTTCTGTTCTGTTTCTCATCTTCCTCCTCTTTCTGTTCTCTACTCATCTTCCTCCTCTTTCTGTTCTCTACTCATCTTCCTCCTCTTTCTGCTCTCTTTCTCATCTTCCTCCTCTTTCTGTTCTCTACTCATCTTCCTCCTCTTTCTGTTCTCTACTCATCTTCCTCCTCTTTCTGCTCTCTTTCTCATCTTCCTCCTCTTTCTGTTCTCTACTCATCTTCCTCCTCTTTCTGTTCTCTACTCATCTTCCTCCTCTTTCTGTTCTGTTTCTCATCTTCCTCCTCTTTCTGTTCTCTACTCATCTTCCTCCTCTTTCTGTTCTGTTTCCATCTTTCAAACTCAATGCTAGTCTCTGGTTTAATCTCCCCCCTCTCCTTTCTCCCCCTCTCTCCCCCCTCCCTCCTTTCCCCCCCTCTCTACCCCCTCCTCCTCTCTCCCTCTTCTCTCCCCCCTCCCTCCTCTCTCCCCCCTCTCTCCCCCTCCCTCCTCTCTCCCTCCTCTCTCCCCCCTCCCTCCTCTCTCCCCCCTCTCTCCCCCTCCCTCCTCTCTTCCTCCTCTCTCCCTCCTCTCTCCCCCCTCCCTCCTCTCTTCCTCCTCTCTCCCCCCTCCCTCCTCTCTCCCTCCTCTCTCCCCCTCCCTCCTCTCTTCCTCCTCTCTCCCTCCTCTCTCCCCCCTCCCTCCTCTCTTCCTCCTCTCTCCCCCTCTCTCCCCCCTCCCTCCTTTCTAACCCTCTCTCCCCCCTCTCTCCTCTCTCCCCCCTCCCTCCTCTCTCCCTCCTCTCTCTCCCCTCCCTCCCCCCTCCCTCCTCTCTCCCTCCTCTCTCCCCCCTCCCTCCTCTCTCCCCCCCTCCCTCCTCTCTCCCTCCTCTCTCCCCCCCTCCCTCCCCTCTCCCCCCCTCCCTCCTCTCTCCCCCTCCCTCCTCTCTCCCTCCTCTCTCCCTCCTCTCTCCCTCCTCTCTCCTCTCTCCCTCCTCTCTCCCCCCTCCCTCCTCTCTCCCCCCTCCCTCCTCTCTCCCTCCTCTCTCCCCCTCCCTCCTCTCTCCCCTCCCCCCTCCTCTCTCCCTCCTCTCTCCCTCCTCTCTCCTTCCTCTCTCCCCCTCCCTCCTCTCTCCCTCCTCTCTCCCTCCTCTCTCTCCCCTCCCTCCCCCCTCCCTCCTCTCTCCCTCCTCTCTCCCCCCTCCCTCCTCTCTCCCCCCTCCTTCCTCTCTCCCTCCTCTCTCCCCCCTCTCTCCCCTCTCCCCCCTCCCTCCTCTCTCCCCCTCCCTCCTCTCTCCCTCCTCTCTCCCTCCTCTCTCCCTCCTCTCTCCCCCCTCCCTCCTCTCTCCCTCCTCTCTCCCCCCTCCCTCCTCTCTCCCTCCTCTCTCCCCCTCCCTCCTCTCTCCCCTCCCCCCTCCTCTCTCCCTCCTCTCTCCCTCCTCTCTCCTTCCTCTCTCCCCCTCCAGGTGCTGAGCCCCCTGGTGCCCTCCCTGGTTGGTTACCTAGGCGATACCTCTCTGAACGAGACCCTACTGGCTGCGCTGGTGTACGTGTCACAGGCTAGCCCCGCCTCCATGGCCCCCTTCCTGCCCACGCTGAGGGTTGTGGGTCAGCAGTACCCAGTCCTGCTGGGACACGTGGTTAAAATACACAGAGCTGTGGGCTTGACCAGTGAGGTGAGGAGACATCAACATTTCCCTTTCTTCTTCTCTCACGTTCATTTCCATTGGAGATTTTAGTAATTTAGTAGACGCTCTTATCCAGAGAGACTTACAGTTAGTGTATTGATCTTCAGACAGCTAGGTGGGACAACTACGTATCACAGGCAGAGTAAGTACACTTTGTCTTAATAAAGTAGTTATCAGCAAAGTCAGAGCTTTTTAGAGGGGGATTATTTATGATACTCAGTGAAGAGTTAGGGTTTCAGGTGCTTTCGGAAGATGGGGAGGGACTCTGCTGTCCTAGCTTCAGGGGGAAGATGGGTAGGGACTCTGCTGTCCTAGCTTCAGGGGGAAGATGGGGAGGGACTCTGCTGTCCTAGCTTCAGGGGGAAGATGGGGAGGGACTCTGCTGTCCTAGCTTCAGGGGGAAGATGGGGAGGGACTCTGCTGTCCTAGCTTCAGGGCTGAGATGGACAGGGACTCGGCTGTCCTAGCTTCAGGGGGGAGATGGGGAGGGACTCTGCTGTCCTAGCTTCAGGGGGAAGATGGGGAGGGACTCTGCTGTCCTAGCTTCAGGGGGAAGATGGGGAGGGACTCTGCTGTCCTAGCTTCAGGGAGAAGATGGGGAGGGACTCTGCTGTTCTAGCTTCAGGGGGAAGATGGGGAGGGACTCTGCTGTCCTAGCTTCAGGGGGAAGATGGGGAGGGACTCTGCAGTCCTTGCTTCAGGAGGAAGCTGGTTCCACCATTGGGATGGCAGGATAGAGAAGAGCTTGGACTGGGCTGAGCGGGAGCTGCCCTCCCGTAATGGTGGGAGAGCCAATAGACCAGAGGTGGCAGGACGGAGTGCTCGGGTTGTGGTGTAGGGTTTGAGCGTAGCCTGAAAGTAGGGAGGGGCAGTTTCTCTTGCTGTTCCGTAAATAAGCACCATGGTCTTGTAGTGGATACGAGCTTCGACTTGAAGCCAGTGGAGTGTGAGGAGGAGTGGGGTGACATGAGAGAACATGGGAATTGTGAACACCAGGCAGGTGCAGAGTTCTGGATAAGTTGCAGGGGTTTGATGGCACAAGCAGGGAGCCAAGCTAACAGTGAGTTGCAGTAGTCCAGATGGGAGAGGACAAGTGCCTGGATTAGGACCTGTGCCGCTTCCTGTGTGAGGTAGGTTCGTACTCTACGGATGTGCCTCTTCCTGTGTGAGGTAGGGTCGTACTCTATAGATGTTGTAGAGCATGGACCTGCAAGAGCGAGTTACTGCTTTGATGTTTGCAGAGAATGACAGGGTGTTGTCCAGGGTCACGCCAAGGTTCTTTGCACACTGGAATGGCGACACTGTGGTGTCGTCAACCGTGATGGAGAGGTCTTTGAGCGGGCAGGCCTTCCCCCAGGAGGAAGAGCAGCTCCGTCTTGTCCAGGTTGAGCTTGAGGTGGTGGGCCGACATCCAAGATGAGATATCTATCAGACACGCAGAGATGCGTGTCACCAACTGCTTGTCAGAAGGGGGGAAGGAGAAAATTAGTTGAGTGTCATACGCATAGCAACGATAGGAGAGATCATGTGAGGATATGACAGAGCTCAGTGACTTGGTGTATAGAGAGAAGAGGAGAGGGCCAAAAACCAAGCCCTGGGGTACACCAGTAGTGAGAGTACGTTGTGCAGATACAGATCCTCTCCACGTCACCTGGTAGGAGGGGCCTGGTAGGATGCAATCCAAGAGTGTGCAGAGTCTGAGACACCCAGCCCTGAGAGGGTGGAGAGGAGGATCTGATAGAGCCTGAGACACCCAGCCCTGAGAGGATGGAGAGGAGGACCTGACAGCGCCTGAGACACCCAGCCCTGAGAGGATGGAGAGGAGGACCTGACAGAGCCTGAGACACCCAGCCCTGAGAGGGTGGAGAGGAGGATCTGATAGAGCCTGAGACACCCAGCCCTGAGAGGATGGAGAGGAGGACCTGACAGAGCCTGAGACACCCAGCCCTGAGAGGATGGAGAGGAGGACCTGACAGAGCCTGAGACACCCAGCCTTGAGAGGGTGGAGAGGAGGACCTGACAGAGCCTGAGACTTGCACCACTGAGAGGGTGGCGAGGAGGACCTGGCAGAGCCTGAGACGCCCAGCCCTGAGAAGATGTAGAGGAGGACCTGACAGAGCCTGAGACTTGCACCACTGAGAGGGTGGCGAGGAGGACCTGGCAGAGCCTGAGACGCCCAGCCCTGAGAAGATGTAGAGGAGGACCTGACAGAGCCTGAGACTTGCACCACTGAGAGGGTGGCGAGGAGGACCTGGCAGAGCCTGAGACACCCAGCCCTGAGAGGATGGAGAGGAGGACCTGACAGAGCCTGAGACACCCAGCCTTGAGAGGGTGGAGAGGAGGACCTGACAGAGCCTGAGACTTGCACCACTGAGAGGGTGGCGAGGAGGACCTGGCAGAGCCTGAGACGCCCAGCCCTGAGAAGATGGAGAGGAGGACCTGACAGAGCCTGAGACTTGCACCACTGAGAGGGTGGCGAGGAGGACCTGGCAGAGCCTGAGACGCCCAGCCCTGAGAAGATGTAGAGGAGGACCTGACAGAGCCTGAGACTTGCACCACTGAGAGGGTGGCGAGGAGGACCTGGCAGAGCCTGAGACGCCCAGCCCTGAGAAGATGTAGAGGAGGACCTGACAGAGCCTGAGACTTGCACCACTGAGAGGATGGAGAGGAGGACCTGACAGAGCCTGAGACGCCCAGCCCTGAGAAGATGTAGAGGAGGACCTGACAGAGCCTGAGACTTGCACCACTGAGAGGATGGAGAGGAGGACCTGACAGAGCCTGAGACTTGCACCACTGAGAGGATGGAGAGGAGGACCTGGCAGAGCCTGAGACTTGCACCACTGAGAGGATGGTGAGGAAGACCTGACAGAGCCTGAGACTTGCACCACTGAGAGGATGGTGAGGAAGACCTGGCAGAGCCTGAGACGCCCAGCCCTGAGAAGATGGAGAGGAGGACCTGACAGAGCCTGAGACTTGCACCACTGAGAGGGTGGCGAGGAGGACCTGGCAGAGCCTGAGACGCCCAGCCCTGAGAAGATGTAGAGGAGGACCTGACAGAGCCTGAGACTTGCACCACTGAGAGGGTGGTGAGGAAGATCTGACAGAGCCTGAGACTTGCACCACTGAGAGGATGGTGAGGAAGACCTGGCAGAGCCTGAGACTTGCACCACTGAGAGGATGGTGAGGAAGACCTGACAGAGCCTGAGACTTGCACCACTGAGAGGATGGCGAGGAAGATCTGACAGAGCCTGAGACTTGCACCACTGAGAGGATGGTGAGGAAGACCTGGCAGAGCCTGAGACTTGCACCACTGAGAGGATGGTGAGGAAGATCTGACAGAGCCTGAGACTTGCACCACTGAGAGGATGGCGAGGAGGACCTGGCAGAGCCTGAGACTTGCACCACTGAGAGGGTGGCGAGGAGGACCTGGCAGAGCCTGAGACTTGCACCACTGAGAGGATGGTGAGGAAGACCTGGCAGAGCCTGAGACTTGCACCACTGAGAGGATGGTGAGGAAGACCTGGCAGAGCCTGAGACTTGCACCACTGAGAGGATGGTGAGGAAGACCTGGCAGAGCCTGAGACTTGCACCACTGAGAGGATGGTGAGGAAGATCTGACAGAGCCTGAGACTTGCACCACTGAGAGGATGGTGAGGAAGACCTGGCAGAGCCTGAGACTTGCACCACTGAGAGGATGGTGAGGAAGACCTGGCAGAGCCTGAGACTTGCACCACTGAGAGGATGGTGAGGAAGACCTGGCAGAGCCTGAGACACCCAGCCCTGAGAAGATGTAGAGGAGGACCTGACAGAGCCTGAGACACCCAGCCTTGAGAGGGTGGAGAGGAGGACCTGACAGAGCCTGAGACTTGCACCACTGAGAGGATGGAGAGGAGGACCTGACAGAGCCTGAGACACCCAGCCCTGAGAAGATGTAGAGGAGGACCTGACAGAGCCTGAGACACCCAGCCTTGAGAGGGTGGAGAGGAGGACCTGACAGAGCCTGAGACTTGCACCACTGAGAGGATGGAGAGGAGGACCTGACAGAGCCTGAGACTTGCACCACTGAGAGGGTGGTGAGGAAGATCTCATGTCTCTCTCCTCCTCTTTTTAAAATTGTATTTAACCTTTATTTAACTAGGCAAGTCAGTTAAGAATAAATTCTTATTTACAATGACGGCCTACCCCAGGACAAACACTAACCCAGACGAAGCTGGGCCAATTGTGCGCCGCCCTATGGGACGACTCCCAATCATGGGCGGTTGTGATACAGCCTGGAATCAAACCAGGGTCTGTAGTGACGCTTCTAGCACTGAGATGCAGTGCCTTAGACCTTTGCGCCACTCGGGAGCCCAGAAACCGAGATCCCACAAAACAGAGATCCCACAAACAGAGATCCCACAAACAGATCCCACAAACCGAGCGCCCACAAACCAAGCGCCCACAAACAGAGAGCCCACAAACAGAGATCCCACAAACCGAGATCCCACAAACCGAGATCCCACAAACAGAGATCCCACAAACCGAGATCCCACAAACCGAGCGCCCAGAAAAAGAGATCCCACAAACAGAGATCCCACAAACAGAGATCCCACAAACAGAGATCCCACAAACAGAGATCCCACAAACCGAGCGCCCACAAACAGAGATCCCACAAACAGAGATCCCACAAACCGAGCGCCCACAAACAGAGATCCCACAAACAGAGATCCCACAAACAGATTGCCCGCTCTGTCTCTGTCTCTTTCTCTGTCTCTCTCTCTGTCTCTGTCTCTGTCTCTGTCTCGGTCTCGGTCTCTTTCTGTCTCTTTCTCTTGTCTTGCATTCCATT
Organism: Oncorhynchus mykiss; assembly: GCF_013265735.2. Classification (NCBI taxonomy): domain Eukaryota; kingdom Metazoa; phylum Chordata; class Actinopteri; order Salmoniformes; family Salmonidae; genus Oncorhynchus; species Oncorhynchus mykiss. Next base: position 42,247,342 of record NC_048588.1, read on the forward strand.
TATCTCCTCTTCCTCTCTCTCTCACTCCCCTCCTCTCTCATTCCCCCTTTCCCATGTCATTGTCCACTTTTATCTCTTGATCAGTGCTGGGTAGTGCGATGGTGTTGACTCAGACTCAGACCGGAACTCACTGTGCCAGTATCACTTAGTCAGCCTGGCTAGGTCCGTCCACACACACTTGTCATGAACCGCTGTCGGTCACCTGCCAATCAAAACACAGGGACACAGTGAAACCCATCCTTACATTCCTCATTCCCAATCGTCATTAGCCTGAGCTTTCATATGTACCTAATCCTCCTCATCTAAGGCTTAGGGTGACATTGACAATAAACACTCAGTAAACAGACCCATAGCTGCTGCCTAGTCAACAGGCCCATAGCTGCTGCCTAGTAAACAGGCCCATAGTTGCTGCCTAGTCAACAGGCCCATAGTTGCTGTCTAGTCAACAGGCCCATAGCTGCTGCCTAGTCAACAGGCCCATAGTTGCTGCCTAGTCAACAGGCCCATAGTTGCTGCCTAGTAAACAGGCCCATAGTTGCTGCCTAGTCAACAGGCCCATAGTTGCTGCCTAGTAAACAAGCCCATAGCTGCTGCCTAGTCAACAGGCCCATAGTTGCTGCCTAGTAAACAGGCCCATAGTTGCTGCCTAGTAAACAAGCCCATAGCTGCTGCCTAGTCAACAGGCCCATAGTTGCTGCCTAGTAAACAGGCCCATAGTTGCTGCCTAGTAAACAGGCCCATAGTTGCTGCCTAGTAAACAGGCCCATAGTTGCTGCCTAGTAAACAAGCCCATAGCTGCAGGCCTGTATAGTTATGCTTGGAACCACAGCATCAAATCTGTCACAGCAGTTTATTTAGCTTCTTAATCACAGTATGTTCGAGCATCACGTCATCTCACATGCGTGGGCCAACGCTAACACGCGTCGGTAACACGCTAAGTCCTCTGTATGCCCGTGTGTGTGTAAGAGCTGCATGCTTCTCCAGCCCTCCATATGGTCTCATTCAGTGGAAGTGTTTGTTCAGGTGAACATCTTCTTCTAGGGTCAAGGCCTGGAACAGTTCTGCAGAGATTGTTAATGGACATGATAGTCTATTGAGATGATTAGTGAATGTGTCCTTCTGAAGGATCACTGAGAGGAGATGTTTAGTGAATGTGTCCTTCTGAAGGATCACTGAGAGGAGATGATTAGTGAATGTGTCCTTCTGAAGGGACACTGAGAGGAGATGTTTAGTGAATGTGTTCTTCTGAAGGATCACTGAGAGGAGATGATTAGTGAATGTGTCCTTCTGAAGGATCACTGAGAGGAGAGGCATGTCCCAGCCTGTCCTATTGTCATCCCAAAGAGGTTAGCACCAGGGGTTCAACTAGGGTTGAGCCATGTTCACGGTCATCTGACATTGTTTCTCCACACTGTCCTCTCGTCCCATGTCCACATCCACACACTGACTCAACCCTAACCCTAGATTCATGTCTACACCCTGACTCAACCCTAACCCTAGATTCATGTCTACACCCTGACTCAACCCTAACCCTAGCTTCATGTCTACACCCTGACTCAACCCTAACCCTAGCTTCATGTCTACACCCTGACTCAACCCTAACCCTAGCTTCATGTCTACACCCTGACTCAACCCTAACCCTAGATTCATGTCTACACCCTGACTCAACCCTAACCCTAGATTCATACCACACCCTGACTCAACCCTAACCCTAGATTCATACCACACCCTGACTCAACCCTAACCCTAGATTCATGTCTACACCCTGACCCAACACTAACTCTAGATTCATACCACACCCTGACTCAACCCTAACCCTAGATTCATACCACACCCTGACTCAACCCTAACCCTAGATTCATACCACACCCTGACTCAACACTAACCCTAGATTAATGTCTACACCCTGACTCAACCCTAACCCTAACCCTAACACTAGATTCATGTCCACACCCTGACTCAACACTAACCCTAGCTTCCTGTCCACACCCTGACTCAACACTAGCCATAACCCTAACCCTAGATTCATGTCCACACCCTGACTCAACCCTAACGCTAACCCTAACACTAGCTTCATTTCCACACCCTGACTCAACACTAGCCATAACCCTAACCCTAGATTCATGTCTACACCCTGACTCAACACTAGCCATAACCCTAACCCTAGATTCATGTCCACACTCTGACTCAACACTTGCCATAACCCTAACCCTAGATTAATGTACACACCCTGACTCAACACTAGCCATAACCCTAACCCTAGATTCATGTCCACACTCTGACTCAACACTAGCCATAACACTAACCCTAGATTCATGTACACACCCTGACTCAACACTAGCCATAACCCTAACCCTAGATTCATGTCCACACCCTGACTCAACACTAACCATAACCCTAACCCTAGATTCATGTACACACCCTGACTCAACACTAGCCATAACCCTAACCCTAGATTAATGTCCACACCCTGACTCAACACTAGCCATAACCCTAACACTAATTTTGGTTCATCATACTTTAAACATACTTTGTTTTGGGGACCTGTAAGGTGCTGGAAAAGGAGTCCGGCTCTGGGTATCTCCGGTAGCTACGGCTCAATTTAACCACGGGTCAATACTGAGTCACACTTCACCCTCATAGTTGACGTCTGGTGAGCGTTCTGGTACAAAATGTCCTCCTGCAGGTGGAGGTCGGTGTTACACATGTTGAAACCGATTTGTGCTGAGGTCACCAGTCCATTCCTCACAACGATAAAACCTGAGTGATTGATGGAGAGAGACACACGGTGCCTAGTGATTATATGACTTCCAACACCGTGTTACGAGGACATAGGTATGTTGTAGCCCTCTGCATGCTTTTGGAATGACTCTCTGCTCTCCTGTTTTAAAAGAGGCGAGAGGGGAAAAGCCTAGAACTACAGCTAGTGATCTACCCCTCACACCCTGTCCTGTAACACCCCTCTACCCCTCACACCCTGTCCTGTAACACCCCTCTACCCCTCACACCCTGTCCTGGTTCTCCTGTAACACCCCTCTACCCCTCACACCCTGTCCTGGTTCTCCTGTAACACCCCTCTACCCCTCACACCCTGTCCTGGTTCTCCTGTAACACCCCTCTCTCCAGCACACCCTGTCCTGGTTCTATCTCCTGTAACACCCCTCTCTCCAGCCTCCTCTCTCCTTCCTCCCTTCTCTCCTTCAACAAACTAGCTCCAGCCTCCTCTCTCCTTCCTCCCTTCTCTCCTTCAACAAACTAGCTCCAGCCTCCTCTCACCTTCCTCCCTTCTCTCCTTCAACAAACTAGCTCCAGCCTCCTCTCTCCTTCCTCCCTTCTCTCCTTCAACAAACTAGCTCCAGCCTCCTCTCTCCTTCCTCCCTTCTCTCCTTCAACAAACTAGCTCCAGCCTCCTCTCACCTTCCTCCCTTCTCTCCTTCAACAAACTAGCTCCAGCCTCCTCTCTCCTTCCTCCCTTCTCTCCTTCAACAAACTAGCTCCAGCCTCCTCTCTCCTTCCTCACTTCTCTCCCTCAACAAACTAGCTCCAGCCTCCTCTCTCTATCCTTCCTTTCTCTCCTTCAACAAACTAGCTCCAGCCTCCTCTCTTCTTCCTCCCTTCTCTCCTTCAACAAACTAGCTCCAGCCTCCTCTCTCCTTCCTCACTTCTCTCCCTCAACAAACCAGCTCCAGCCTCCTCTCTCTATCCTTCCCTCTCTCCCTCTGTACCTCAACAAACTAGCTGGTGTGTTTGATTATTCATTGTCATTGTTTCCCTAGAAGTTATGGAAAGGCAAAGCCCCACTGTGGGGTTTGACAGGATAAATGCGGATTCTCAGCAGGATTCTACTCTTTCCGGGACACACACTTACACACGCAAACATACACACACATACACTCACACAAACACACGCTTCCCAGGAGAGGCAGAACGATTTGGCCTGTCAGCTTCAATCACTCCTCTGTTATTGTTCCGACACTACTCCAAACCTATCCGCTCCAGCAGTAGTGTGTGTGTGTGTGTGTGTGTATGTGTGTGTGTGTATGTGTGTGTGTGTGTGTGTGTGTGTGTGTGTGTGTGTGTGTGTGTGTGTGTGTGTGTGTGTGTGTGTTGTGTGTCTGTGTGTGTATATGTGTGTGTATATGTGTGTGTGTGTGTGTGTGAGTGTGTGTGTGTGTGTGTGTGTGTGTGTGTGTGTATATACATATGTGTGTGTGTGTGTGTCTGTTGAATGTTTCTGGGCAGTAGATATGTGTGTATATATGTGTGTATATATGTGTGTGTGTGTGTGTGTGTGTGTGTGTGTGTGTGTGTGTGTGTGTGTGTGTGTGTGTGTGTGTGTGTGTGTGTGTGTCGAATGTTTCTGGGCAGTAGATATGTGTGATGTTCCAGTTAGGAGCCAGAGAAGGTTTTGAATAAAGCAACCTGTTTTACTTCCTCCTTTTACTGTATGTTCTGTCTCCCTGCCTCCTGATTGGACCAGCACACGGATTCCTCTGCTGATGAGATCTGGTACAAAATGTCCTCCACTCTCTTAATGTAACAAGCCACCTGGTCCCACTAAAGTCCCAGAAGTGTGTGTGTGTGTGTGTGTGTGTGTGTGTGTGTGTGTGTGCCTGCTGAATCCGACACTGAATCTGATATTCCTGCTTTCCTCCCTTCACCGAGTGGATCTCAGGAAAACTTGGCATTCCTCTGAATCTCCTACTTCTCTCTAAAATGGCCACCAGGATGCGTTTACGTTTGTTTACGAGGGTGTGTGTGTGTGTGACCACTGGCATGTAGCCTCTCGCCGGGGGTAGAGGTGTAATTGCCTCATTTAAAGGGATGATTACAGGGATATGGGGATGGTTGTGCTCTTTGAAGGTGAGCCAGATTGACAGAGATGGGTTGACTGGGAGCTAGTGGATGTTGTGCAATAGCAGGAAGAATGAATGGTGTGCGTGCATTTCAGTGTGTTAACAGGAGTGGGGCACAGGGTACTCCCTTACCATCAACCAGTAGGCCTTAGTGGAGACGTTTCCCAGAATCACTGCTTGTTTTACCCTTGGTAAGAGAGTGAGGAAAGACAGGACACTGCTTTGGGGGCCAGTTGACAGTTGAAAGCCTTGTGGAAGGGATGATTTCATAAAAATAATAAAACAGAATAATTTCTTGGTAGCCACAATATTTTAGTGGTGTGTGTGTGTGTGTGTGTGTGTGTACGTGTGTATGTGTGTGTGTCTGCATGTGCGTATGTGTGTATGTGTGTTGTGTGTGTGCGTTTATGTGTGTGTGTGTGTTTGAGAAAGTCAGAGGGGAGCCCTCACACCCCATGGCTCGCACACACATAAAGTCATGACATATTGCTCTTTAATTTCCGGCAATTGTCGTTAAACGGGTTTAAACGGCCACTTATTAAGAGACCTCTTCACACCCTGTCCTGGTGTCACCTACTCTAACCCCAGTCACACTGTCCAGCCTCCTCCCCTTCCTTCCTTCCTTCCTTCCTTCCTTCCTTCCTTCCTTCCTTCCTTCCTTCCTTCCTTCCTTCCTTCCTTCCTTCCTCCCTTCCTTCTGTACCTCAACAAACCTTCCAGCCTCTTCGCTCTCCTCTTCTGTCCAACATCCTCCTTCTCTCCTCTCCTTCTCTCCTCTCCTTCTCTTCTCTCATTCTCTCCTATCTTCCTTTCCTCTCGTTCTCTCCCCTCCTCTCCTTCTCATCACATTCTCTACTCTCCTTGTATCCTTTACTTCTCTCCTCTTTTCTCTCCTCTCCTTCTCTACTCTCCTTCTCTCCTCTCCTCCAGCATCTCCTTCTCTCCCCTCATCCCCACCTCCCCACCTTCTCTCCTTGTCAAGGGATGACGCTGGAGAGGAGAAACAAGTACGGGGAGTCAAACATTTAATGGGGAACGGACATTGAACGAGACAGGAGCAGCGTCAGCACACAGACAAAGTACAATCAATTCAGCATCGGGGAACTGACAAATAGAGGGGAGGTAATAAACAGGTGATTGAGTGAGTCCAGGTGAGTCTAATATTGCTGATGCACCTTGACGAGGGAAGGCAGGTGTGCCTAAATGATGGTGGCAGAAGTGTGTAATGCAGGGCAGCCTGGCGCCCTCGAGCGCCAGGGGGGAAGAGTGGGAGCAGGCGTGACAGTATTTCCCCCCCCCCCCCCTCTAGGGGCGCCACCCGAGCCTGACGATCCGGCTGAGGCAAGAACGCCTGTCGATCCAGCTGCGGCGAGGGAGCCCGATGATCCGGTTGAGCATGACGTGGAATGGAAAACCTGCCAAGCCAACCGAGGCAAGGAAACCTCTCGAGCCAGCTAGGCCCTGGAAGCCCGATGAGCTGGCTTAGGCACCCTTGGTTCCATCGGCGGCGGAATCCACCCGACGTCATCAACAAAACAAAAAACTCCTGGACCGGCAGAGCGAACAAGACCCGACGATCTGGCTGAGACCCAACGTGGGATGGGAAATTATTTGTGATGGGATCAAAGGTGATTTTAGCTTCTAAAATGTGAGATTTGGGTTTTCATAAGGTTAGGGCTCTGCTCAATCAGTGGCCCGCCCCTGTGAAGGGACATGGGCTATAAAACTTTTCAAACACGCCCTCCTCTCCCTTCCTATATAAAGCCTTGACGACAATATACTAACCTCCTGGATGTGAGGACGACGGTCCGATGTCAGAATTGTTCAGATAATAACAGAACGAAGCCAACATCAGCGTGTGCTTTGGTTGCGAATGGTATGAACTTTGAACTCTTATTCACTACAGAAGTGATACCTCCTAGCCGTTGAGTTAGCAACAGCAGTTGAAAACGAGGGTTAGGAAGGAACAGACAGTGTATCCCGTCTATCACACAACAACGTTACTAAAACGTACCAATTGACCACCAGAGACATTCTTCAAAGGACAAAGGACTTGGTTTGGCAACACGGCCTTCCATCTACCACCAACCTACCGAAGCGCAGCTCAGAGTAAATATTTATTGCATTTTCCTTTTCCAAATGGCCGGTAATTTAGAATGCATAAGATACTTTATTTATGATAGCACAGCTTCTCCCTGTGTCCCTCAGTCTTCCTGCTCTTTCACTCAAACCCAGCCCCTTTTCTTTGTGTAACAAGCTGTCATATTTGTTCCGCCCGCTAGGGACGTTTTCCTTTATGACGTAATTTGTAATCAAGTTATGATTAATTAGGTGTATATGTAATTCTGTGTGATTAGTTAGGTATTTAGTAAATAAATAAATAAACCCAATTTTACATTGCTGATTCAACTTATTAGCCAGGGTTTGTGCAGATAACCAAGAATTTACAACTTTCAGATGAGACTGAATTAAGGTGACGATTAATATTGACTGCTATTGATGTAAAATATTACTAGTTCTTTAAGAGTTTATTCGGAAGATAACAGCTCTATAAATATTATTTAGTGGTGCCCTGACTCTCTAGTTAATTAAATTTGCATGATTAGCTCAATCAGGTAATATTAATTACGGAGAAATGATTTTATAGAATAGGTTGTCATATCACTTAATCTGGCATAGCCAAAGACACGACAATGGGGAGTCAAACATTTAATGGGGAACGGACATAGAACGAGACAGCAACAGCGTTAGCACACGGGTAACACAGACAAAGTACAATCAATGCAGCATCGGGGAACTGACAAATATAGGGAAGGTAATAAACAGGTGATTGAGTGAGTCCAGGTGAGTCCAATATCGCTGATGCACGTGACGAGGGAAGGCAGGTGTGCGTAAATGATGGCACTCTCCTTCTCTCCTCTCCTCTCTCTCTCTCTCTCTCTCTCTCTCTCTCTCTCCTCTCTTCTCCTCTCCTCTCCTTATCTCCCCTACTCTCCTCTCCTTCCATCCTCTCCTCCTCTCCTCTCCGTGCCTATCCTCGCCTTCTCTCCTCTCTTCTCCTCTCCTCTCCTTATCTCCCCTACTCTCCTCTCCTTCTCTCCTCTCCTTATCTCCTCTCCTTATCTCCCCTACTCTCCTCTCCTTCTCTCCTCTCTTCTCCTCTCCTCTCCTTATCTCCCCTACTCTCCTCTCCTTCTCTCCTCTCCTTATCTCCCCTACTCTCCTCTCCATCTCTCCCCTCCTCTCTTTCTCTCTTCTCCTTCCTTTCATCTCCTTCTCTACTTCTCTCCTCTCCTTCTCTCCTCTCTCTCTCTCTCTCTCTCTCTCTCTCTCTCTTCGTCTCTCTCTCTCTTCGTCTCTCTCTCTTCCTCTCTCTTTCTCTCTCTCCCACTCTCTCTCTCTTCCTCTTCATCTCTCTTCCTCTCTATCTCTCTTTCTCTCTCTTTCTCTCTCTTCTTCCCTCTCTCTTTCTCTCTCTCTCTCTCTCTTTATTCCTCTCTCTATCTCCCTCTCTCTCTCTCCCTCTCTGTTTCTCTCTCTTTCTCAAATATTATACAATATATACACATATTGTACTATATTAACTACATTTTCTCTGTAATTGTCCATATCTATGTCTAGCCTACATACAGCCTACATACAGCCTACATACAGCCTACATACAGCCTACATACAATCTACATACAGCCTACATACAGCCTACATACAGCCTACATACAATCTACATACAGCCTACATACAATCTACATACAGCCTACATACAATCTACATACAGCCTACATACAATCTACATACAGCCTACATACAATCTACATACAGCCTACATACAATCTACATACAGCCTACATACAACCTACATACAGCCTACATACAATCTACATACAGCCTACATACAATCTACATACAGCCTACATACAGCCTACATACAATCTACATACAGCCTACATACAATCTACATACAGCCTACATACAATCTACATACAGCCTACATACAATCTACATACAGCCTACATACAGTTGCCTAGCCGCTGCTTACCAAACATGTTCCAAACCCCCATTAAAGGTTATTAATGAACTGTGCGCTCTGAAGGGAGAGAACGCTTGATGTATGTGTGTGTGTGTGTGTGTGTGTGTGTGTGTGTGTGTGTGTGTGTGTGTGTGTGTGTGTGTGTGTGTGTGTGTGTGTGTGTGTGTGTGTGTGTGTGTGTGTGTGTGTGTATGTGTGTGTGTGTGTGTGTGTGTGTGTGTGTGTGTGTGTGTAGGGCTGTGTGAGGTGTGTGTGTGTGTGAATGAGACACTAAAACACTTTAACAGCCTATTAGCCTGCTGGGTAGCAGCCAGCACTACGCTCCACTGACTTTGCTAATTACTGTCGACACTTTGAAAGAGGGACATAAAATGACCTGCCTGTTAAATGTGGTATGTTGTGTACTGTAATATACTAAAGAAGGCTAGCACTGTAGTAGTGGAACAGGGCATGTAGTGATGGAAATGTTTCAGATACCAGCAGATGGAGGTTTTAACTGTTTCCTGTAGTGTGGTCAGGGACCGGCAACTCACATGTATGTATATATAAACATTCATACACTACTGGTCAAAAGTTTTAGAACGCCTCCCGAGTGGCTCAGTGATCTAAGGCACTGCATCGCAGTGCTATCTGTGCCACTAGAGATTCTGGATTTGAGTCCAGGCTCTGTTGCAGCCAGCCGCGACAGGGAGAACCATGGGGCGGCGCACAGCGTGACTCCAGCCCTGGAGTTTGGTATTCCTCCACTGGTATGTCATCCAGCCCTGGAGTTTGGTATTCCTCCATTGGTATGTCATCCAGCCCTGGAGTTTGGTATTCCTCCACTGGTATGTCATCCAGCCCTGGAGTTTGGTATTCCTCCATTGGTATGTCATCCAGCCCTGGAGTTTGGTATTCCTCCACTGGTATGTCATCCAGCCCTGGAGTTTGGTATTCCTCCACTGGTATGTCATCCAGCCCTGGAGTTTGGTATTCCTCCACTGGTATGTCATCCAGCCCTGGAGTTTGGTATCCTTCCACTGGTATGTCATCCAGCCCTGGAGTTTGGTATTCCTACACTGGTATGTCATCCAGCCCTGGAGTTTGGTATTCCTCCACTGGTATGTCATCCAGCCCTGGAGTTTGGTATCCTTCCACTGGTATGTCATCCAGCCCTGGAGTTTGGTATTCCTCCACTGGTATGTCATCCAGCCCTGGAGTTTGGTATTCCTCCACTGGTATGTCATCCAGCCCTGGAGTTTGGTATTCCTCCACTGGTAGGCCATCCAGCCCTGGAGTTTTCCCAGACTTAAAGGCTTTAATGGCATCAAGAAGTTCTTCCTTTCTGTTTTTCTGTACAGATGTTAATTTTACATTTTTAATAGGAAAAAAAATCCATACAATTAGCTTAGGTTCGTTTTTGGTAGAATATCTATGTTGAAGATTGAACATTCGTTTTTTTTATTTTTCCCTCATATTCCATCTAGTTCGCTTTATCTTTTACAATATATTACACTGGATCTTTCTAGAATAAGTTCCTCCATTTCTTTGAGTTTTTCTGATTCTGAGCCTCTATAGTACAGTTTTTATCGCTGTCTATCTGTACAATTAGACCTTCTATTTCCTTTGTTAGTATGGACTCTTTTGACCTAAATGTCTTTTGTTTTATAGATGAGTACTGAATTACATGGCCTCTAAAGGCACATTTAAAAGTGTTCCCTGTCAATAAGGGGATCTGCTGTACCTGTTATGTCGGAAAAAGTCAGTAATAAATTATTCTGTCCTAGTTAAAAACAAGTTGTCATCCAATAGGCTTTGATTCAATTTACAGTATCCTCGCCCATGTGGAAATGCTGTAAGAGTAATGTATATGCCAATTATCTGATGGTCCGACTGCATTTTGTCCCCTATCAACACTTTTTAAACTTTTGGTGCCAGAGAGAATGACATAAGAAAGTAATGAAGACGACTAGCTTGATTAAGTCTCCATGTATATCTCACTAGGTCAGGATATTAAACCTCCTCCATGTATATCTCACTAGGTCAGGATATTAAACCTCCTCCATGTATATATCTCACTAGGTCAGGGTATTAAACCTCCTCCATGTATATCTCACTAGGTCAGGATATTAAACCTCCTCCATGTATATCTCACTAGGTCAGGATATTAAACCTCCATGTATATCTCACTAGGTCAGGATATTAAACCTCCTCCATGTATATCTCACTAGGTCAGGATATTAAACCTCCTCCATGTATATCTCACTAGGTCAGGATATTAAACCTCCATGTATATCTCATTAGGTCAGGATATTAAACCTCCTCCATGTATATCTCACTAGGTCAGGATATTAAACCTCCTCCATGTATATCTCACTAGGTCAGGATATTAAACCTCCATGTATATCTCACTAGGTCAGGATATTAAACCTCCTCCATGTATATCTCACTAGGTCAGGATATTAAACCCACACGACATTCCTGCAGTCAGCATGCCAATTGCTCCCTCAAAACTTGAGAAATCTTTGGCAATGTATTTTGTGACAAAACGGCACATTTTAGAGTGGCTGTTTATTGTCCCCAGCACGAGGTGCACCTGTGTAATGATAATACTGTTTAATCAGCGTCTTGATATGCCACACCTGTCAGGTGGATGGATTATCTTGGCAAAGGAGAAATTATCACTAACAGGATGTATTCAAATTTGTGCACAACATTTTTGAGAAATAAGCGTTTTGTGAGTATGGCTCTTGAAACATGGGACCAATTATACAACAAATGTTAATTTTTGTCTCGAGAACAGAGTGGAGAAAAATGATTTATTTATTTCAGCATCTCTTGAGAAAATGCGAACGCCAGATAAAATGTGCACCCAAGATTAACAGTAGTCTCATCAGCATTTCATTTCCTTAAAACCGGTCAAACTGATGACATTTGGACATTTTGTACAAGACCAATCTTTCCACTGTTTTTGGAGGTATTGTACTTTATCCCCGGTCCCTAAAGGTAACACTTAACCTCTGTTAACTAGATTACAAATTAATTTGTTCTATCATGTAAAACATTATTCTGGTGAACACTACTTTACTGTCTTCTGGGGCGTCAAGTTGACCAACAAATGGTCTACCAAATGTAAAACATGATCAGAAGAAACATGTTTAAATTAGGGGTGAAAGTAGCCAGTATTAAATTATAGTAAATTAATTAAAGTAGGCAAAATTATTACGGTGAATCTAACCCATAGGGTAGCGCACAATTGGCCCAGCGTCGTCCGTGTTTGGCCTGGGGTAGGCCGTCATTGTAAATAATAATTTGTTCTTAACTGACTTGCCTAGTTAAATAAAGGTTAAATAAAGGTTACAATTATTTTTTAAGAATTGCGCAAGTGATTTTCAGATGAAAACGTCATGACACAGCACTCATGATAGGTGAAACTGACCGCAGAAACAACAGTAAACAGAACAAGATGTTGTTGACATGGCAACGGTATCCTGTCTTAGGTCAGCGTAACCCAGGCGTCTTATTCCGGGTTTCAGAACCGGGATACACGCCTTTTTTGAGTTAACGTAAATGGGGATATGATGTTTATGTGTGTCAACTCTAGAAGGAAAAGAAACACACACCTATTTAGGCGAGGTGCTGACTAGCGGAGTAGAACACTTTTAATGAAAGGAGAGCTGCACACTCTAGGAGCTCAGATGCAAAAAGCTGCCAAGCTGTCTTCATCGGGGTGTAATCACAAACACTGCGGGATGACTCGTTTATGTCGTGTCAAAAGACACACAGGTGTCTGTAATCATGGCCAAGAGTGGCCTGATATCATTGGTTAACTCTCAAATATGAAAATGGCATACAAAGAACAGCATACAAAAAGCGAATGGATAGCATACGATCATAGATTCATTTTAGACCGCACTACTATGTGTCTCAACTCAACAACAGAATACCAGTATACTGAATAATAATGGGATGTGTGTGCTGCTGTGTCGACTTAGGGGTTGAACACAGAAGGAGTCAGGTGGGACAGTCATCTCCCTCTCCACATGGCAAATCTTTCTGTGTCTGGTGTGTGTGTGTGTGTGTGTGTGTGTGTGTGTGTGTGTGTGTGTGTGTGTGTGTGTGTGTGTGTGTGTGTGTGCGTGTCCTGGCTTAGGCTCTCTTAGCTCTCTGCTGGTTGTGGACTCTCCACTTATCACTTTGTCTCTATCTTTCTTTGACTCCTTGTTTGTTTGTCTCTATCTTGGTATCTCTAATAGTGTGGTAGAACGTTTGATGATGTGGTGGACTCCTGGTGAGGCTTCTCAATCACTTGTGTTAACAATCTCCCTCTCAACACAGGC
>NC_048588.1:42265543-42283043 GCF_013265735.2 Oncorhynchus mykiss
ACATTCATAACTATCAGGTTTAACAGGTAAGTCTATAGCAACATTCATAACTATCAGGTTTAACAGGTGAGTCTATAGCAACATTCATAACTATCAGGTTTAACAGGTGAGTCTATAGCAACATTCATAACTATCAGGTTTAACAGGTGAGTCTATAGCAACATTCATAACTATCAGGTTTAACAGGTGAGTCTATAGCAACATTCATAACTATCAGGTTTAACAGGTGAGTCTATAGCAACATTCATAACTATCAGGTTTAACAGGTGAGTCTATAGCAACATTCATAACTATCAGGTTTAACAGGTGAGTCTATAGCAACATTCATAACTATCAGGTTTAACAGGTGAGTCTATAGCAACATTCATAACTATCAGGTTTAACAGGTGAGTCAATAGCAACACATTTACCTATCAGATTTAACAGGTGAGTCTATAACAACAGACTTAACTATCAGATCTGTTTCACCTGTCTTTGTGATTGTCTCCACCCCCCTCCAGGTGTCGTCCATCTTCCCCATTATCCCCTGTGTATTTATACCTCTGGTTTACTGACCCCTGCCTGCCTTAACCTGTCTTATGCCTGATCCTGTTGGATTATTAAAACTTTGTTAATTCAACGTGGTCTGCATCTGGGTCTTACCTTCATACCTGATAGTACGAACTGGCCATGACTGACCCAGCAGACCCGGGCCAGCTGAGCAACACCATCTCCTCCCAAGGAGCCACCATTGGTCGGCACGAGTAACTGCTTCGTGGGCAGATGGAGGAGATCCAAACGTTGGCTGAGCGCCATGACCTGGCGCTGGACATGCTGCTGGAGCAATTCCGTGGGTTGTCTGGGGGGAGCCTGCCACAGTGGTAACCCCACCGCCCCTCAGTAACTCGGCGGTTAGCAGCGCCGCCCCACCGGCCACTCCACCTTCCCAAGAGCCCCGTTTACCTCTCCCGGAATACTTTAATGGAGAGGCGAGCACCTGTCGGACGTTTTTAGCTCAGTGTGCCCTCAAGCTTCAGCCCTCCTCCTTCCCCTCGGATCGCTCCAAGATAGCCTACCTCATCACGCTGATGTCTGGGAGGGCTCTCACCTGGGCTACCACCGTATGGTGAACAACAGCCGGCCATGTGCGTGAGTCTGGAGGGGTTCGTGGGAGAGGTGAGGAAGGTTTTTGATGCCCCGTTCTCCGGGAGAGAAGCTAATGTGGCCGACTATGCGTTGGATTTCCGCACTTTGGCATCGGAGAGTGGGTGGAACCAGGAAGCCCTGTTTGACATGTTCCTGCACGGCGTCTCGGAGGAGGTTAAGGACGAGCTTGCTGCTCGGATCTTTACTCCCTCATCGCTTTGACCATCCGCGGCGATGTGCGATTGCGGGAATGATGGAAGGAGAGGAATATCACACGTACAAGGATTCCACCTCGCCTCCAAGTCATCCCGGAAGTCTCCAACGGTCCCGTGTGTCCTCTTGCCCACTACAAGACCAGGTTTACCGGTAGGAGCGAGTACTCGGGTGATATGGCCATATGGAGAACTTTTCTGCTTCCCTTACTCACATCCCTTTTCATGTCATTCTGCTGTGGGGAAACCAGTCCAAATCTCTCCGGGTCCTCATTGACTCAGGGGCCGATTAGAGCTTTTTGGACGCCACACTGGCTTCTGAGCAGAATATCCCCACTCAGCCTCTCTCCATTCCCATGGATGTTAGATCGCTGGACGGGTTCTCTTAAGGTCTGGTCACCCATAACACCACTCCCATCAACCTACGTGTGTCAGGGAATCACAGTGAGACCATTCAATTCCTGCTCATCAAGTCCCCCGAGATTCCCGTGGTTTTGAGATTCCCCTTGCTCTAGCGACACAATCCCCTCATCAACTGGTCTACAGGTGCTATCATGGGCTGGAGACCATTCTGCCACTCCCATTGTCTGAAGTCGGCGCAGCCTGCCCAGGGACATCTCCGCCATTCCCGAGGAGCACCAGGACTTCCAGGAGGTGTTCAGCCAGTCCCGGGCCACTTCCCTTCCGCCGCACTGCCCTTATGACTGGATTGACCTTCTCCCTAGCACCACGCCGCCCCGGGACGTCTGTACTCTCTGTCGGGACCAGAGACTAATGCTATGGAGACCTACATTGAGGATTCCCTAGCTACAGGATTTATCCGTCCCTCTTCCTCTCCCGCTGGCGCAAGTTTCTTCTTTGTGGAGAAAAAGGACAAGACCCTGCGCCTGTGCATTGACTACTGGGGACTCAATGACATTACTGTGAAGAACCATTATATGCTACCACTCATTTCCTCTGCTTTCGAGCCGCTCCAGGGGGCCACTGTTTTCTCTAAGCTGGATCTACAAAACGCCTACCACCTGGTGCGGATACGAGAGGTGGACGAGCGGAGGACTGTCTTCAACACGGCCAGCGGCCACTATGAATATCTGTCCATGCCCTTTGGCCTCACCAACGCCCCTGCCGTGTTCCAGGCTCCGGGGAATGATGTTCTCAGCGACATGCTGAACCGGTACATCTTCGTCTACATTGATGACATCCTCGTTTTCTCCCGCTCCCCCCAAGAACACGTGTTCCACGTCCAGCAGGTTCTCCAGCACCTTCTGGAGAACCAGCTGTTTGTTAAGGCGGAAAAGTGCAAGTTCCATCTCTCCACCATTCCCTTTCTGGGCCACATCATCTCTGCTGGGAGTGTCCAAATGGATCCCGAGAAGGTGAGAGCGGTGGTGGATTGGCCTCAGCCTACGTCCAGGGTGCAGCTGCAACGCTTCCTGGGGTTCGCCAACTTTTATCTCCGTTACAGCACTCTGGCCTCCCCCCTGTCTGCATTCACCTCTACCAAGGTTCCGTTCACGTGATCATCTGCAGCTGAACGGGCACTACGGGACCTTAAAAACCGCTTCACCACTGCTCCTATCCTGGTTCATCCTGGCTCTTCCCGTCAATTCGTGGTGGAGGCTGATGCTTCGGATGTCGGAGTGGGGGCGTGTCCTGTCCCCAACGTTCTGCCCTGGACTCTAAGCTGCATCCCTGCACCTTCTTCTCCCACCGCCTCGACGTCACGGAGAGGAATCACGATGTGGAGAATCGGGAGCTTCTCGCGGTGAAGATGACGTTGGAGGAATGGAGGCAGTGGCTAGAAGGGGCAGAACATCTGTTTATTGTGTGGACCGACCAGAAAAACCTGGAGTATCTCCACACCGCCAAGCGCCTCAACTCCAGGCAAGCGAGATGGGCCCTGCTGTTTACCCGGTTGAACTTTTCCCTCTCCTACCGGCCGGCATCCTAGAACATCATCTCGGCGGATTTAGATTTGTCTGCAGGAACTTAGCAGGTGTTTAAAAAAAAAAAGGTACAACAAAGTTTATACCGTCGGATTTCAAAACGTTTAAAACCTGGAGAGAGACTTTCAACGAATACAACAAAGAGCTACTGTTTTTAGAAGTGAGTTCGTGTTTAAGCTGTAGATCTCGGCTTGCGTTTTGACTCAGAAAGTGATCTTGATTCAGAAAAGGTTGGTGACCACTCGTCTATAGCAACACACATACTGTATCTACGTCAGCACACATGACCTGCTGAAATTAAGCTTTTTATGTGCTCTTGACTTGATTTATTTTTCTTCAAAACTGGCAACAGGAACATTCAAAACATCCCATCAGATATATTACAGGATATCAGTGCAAGAGTTAACGAAGTTATACAAAATGGAAACATAAGCAACAATACAGGACATTAAAAACCCAGACTCAAGACAAAACAACTTATTTATGTGGTACTAATTCACTCTCTCCCTCGTAACACTATGTGGCAAAAATGAATTCAAGTGTCTTACAGGTTAACATCACTTCTAAATGTCTTGTATAAGCTGTTACAGTATACTACATCACCTTATGAATATGTTGTGACGTGCTTCTACATCTGCATTGCTTGTTGTTTGGGGTTTTAGGCTGGGTTACTGTATATCACTTTGTGACATTAGCTGATGTAAAAATAACTTTATAAATGCATTTGATTGATTTGATTGATTACACCATAAGCGAGGTTGATGTGTGTTTGTGTGTGTGTGTGTGTGTCTTCCTCAGGTCAAAGAGTCTGGCTCTGCAAGCCGTGAGGTCACGGTCCGTCAACTCTGACAGCGGTCAGGATGGAGAAGGGGTGGAGCTAACATCTGACGCATTCCTCTCAGAATCCCCACCCAATCAGCAAACAGAAGCCTTAGATACCTCTCCCACTGAGAGGAAACTAACCAATGAGAACTCCCTGTCTCCCTCCACCCCTCCAGCCACGCCCCGTGAGGAACAGAGGGATGGACAGGGAGAGGGGGAAGGAGGGAGAGGAGGAGGAATAGGAGAAAGGAAAGAGGACAAGCTGTACAGCCACCTGAGGGACAACATGGAGAAGATCAAAGAGTTCTGTTCTGAGATGGTTCAACAGATCCCCATACCAGAGCACTGTGTCATAGAAGGTACCCTGCTATTAATCAAATCAAATCAAATTGTTACATTCTCCGAATACAATACTTACAGTGAAACGCTTACTTACAAGCCCTTTAACCAATAATACTTTAAGAAGTTAAGAAGAAACACGTGGTAAATGAAAAATAGATAAGTACATTTTTTTTGTGACATTTGATTAACTTTTCAGGAGTCTTATGGCTTGGGGGGTAGAAGCTGTTTATAAGCCTCTTGGACCTAGACTTGGTGCTCCGGTACCGCTTGCCGTGCGGTAGCAGAGAGAACAGTTTGTTTGGGACATTTGATTAACTTTTCAGGAGTCTTATGTCTTGGGGGGTAGAAGCTGTTTATAAGCCTCTTGGACCTAGACTTGGTGCTCCGGTACCGCTTGCCCGTGCGGTAGCAGAGAGAACAGTCTGTGACTAGGGTGGCTGGAGTCTTTGAACATTTTTAGGGCCTTCCTCTGACACCGCCTGGTATAGAGGGTCCTGGATGGCAGGAAGCTTGGCCCCGGTGATGTACTGGGCCGTTCGCACTACACTCTGTAGTGCCTTGCAGTCGGAGGCCTAGTAGTTTCCATAACAGGCAGTGATGCAACCAGTCAGGATTATCTCGATGGTGTAGCTGTAGAAACTTTTGAGGATCTGAGGACCCATGCCAAATCTTTTCAGTCTCCTGAGGGGGAATAGGCTTTGTCGTGCCCTCTTCACGACTGTCTTAATGTGTTTGGACCATGATAGTTTGTTGGTGATGTGGACACCAAGGAACTTGAAGTTCTCAACCTGCTCCACTGCAGCCACGTCGATGAGAATGAGAATTGCTCGGTCCTTCTTTTCCTGTAGTCCACAATCATCTCCTTTGTCTTGATAATGTTGAGGGAGAGGCTGTTGTTCTTACTCCACATGGACAGGTCTCTGACCTCCTCCCTATAGGCTGTCTCATCATTGTCGGTGATAAGTTTTGTCATCGGCAAACTTAATAATGCTGATGGAGTTATGCAAGGCTATGCATTCATGAGTGAACAGGGAGTACAGGAGGGGACTAAGCACGCACCTCTGAGGGACCCCTGTGTTGAGGATCAGCGTGGCAGATGTGTTGTTACCTACCCTTACCACCTGGGGGCGGCCCATCAGGAAGTCCAGGAACCAGTTGCAGAGGGAGGTGTTCAGTCCCAGGGTCCTTAGCTTAGTGATGAGCTTTGAGGGCACTATGGTGTTTAACGCTGAGCTGTAATCAGCTCATTACCCTGCCATTACCAGCTCATTACCCTCCCATTACCACCTTATTACCCTGTCATTAACAGTTCATTAACCTTCCATTACCCTGCTATTACTGGTTCATTACCCCGGCAATTACCCTTGCATTGCCAGCTCATTACCCTCCCCTTTACCAGTTCATTACCTACCAATTACCTGCCCAATACCCTGCCATTACTAGCTCATTAGACTGCCATTACCAGTTCATTACCCTGCTATTGACATTACCCTGCTATTGATATTACCCTGCTATTGACAGCTCATTACACTGCCATTACCAGCTCATCACCCTGCCGTTATCAGCCCATTACCCTGTCAAATTGTGGGTGGATGGTAGGCCTCTTACTTGCCTTGCATGTTTATAGCTGTCTGGCTGGTGTTGGTGAGCTAGGAGAGGCATGAAGCAGAGATGGTTGTAGCTGTCTGGCTGGTGTTGGTGAGCTAGGAGAGGCAGGAAGCAGAGATGGTTGGAGCTGTCTGGCTGATGTTGGTGAGCAGGGAGAGGCAGGAAGCAGAGATGATTGGAGCTGTCTGGCTGGTGTTGGTGAGCTAGGAGAGGCAGGAAGCAGAGATGGTTGGAGCTGTCTGGCTGGTGTTGGTGAGCTAGGAGAGGCAGGAAGCAGAGATGGTTGGAGCTGTCTGGCTGGTGTTGGTGAGCTAGGAGAGGCAGGAAGCAGAGATGGTTGGAGCTGTCTGGCTGATGTTGGTGAGCTAGGAGAGGCAGGAAGCAGAGATGGTTGGAGCTGTCTGGCTGATGTTGGTGAGCTAGGAGAGGCAGGAAGCAGAGATGGTTGGAGCTGTCTGGCTGATATTGGTGAGCTAGGAGAGGCAGGAAGCAGAAGATCCCGTGCATAGTTTTTATTTTAGGGTTTTTGGAGCAGGTGCAAATATTTACAAAATATTCAAATCATCCAATAAGGTGCTGGACAGTCTGACTAGCCTCTAGGGCTCAGAACAACCCTCGCTAACCCCTGCAGAGCCAGGCAGCCATCTTCAACTTCCATAAAGATCCACACCTGCGCATATATACCCTGCCAGAGATCCAGGTGACAGGAAACACTTGTAGTAATAGATAGCACAAAGCCAATAAACACTTAGCGAAGTTAACGACTCTACAATAACACTTTAGATACTATAATCTGTACGATACCAACATCTATAGAATCCTGTTAAAGAACTGGACTAGAGCAGAAACTCTTCTCCCCCTAATTAGTACGGGAGTGTCACTTAATTAATGCGCAGACCATGGTCACCTGCGCTTGGTGGCCACGCCCCTCCAAATGCTACAAGACATCTCACACAAACGTTTGTACGTTCTGATTTAGAATAGCATCATAACTAACAAACTTTCTGATTTTACTTCTCACGTCTTCTGTCGTTTATAGTCAATGTTTAGAAATGATTGAAATAACACCAACAGCGCATGCTGAAATTTTCACTTTGGCGTATATGTTTTTAAGGACCTCAGATATGGCCACTCCTCCCCTCCCACTTGCAGCGTAGCTCATTGCAAGCTCATATATGACAGGTCAATTACTAATCCTCCCACTTGGGATTTGAAAATAGTTGAGCACCGTCTTTAACATGTCAAAATGGCAAACAAGCATGTGTTTGATGATATTAGAGCACATATGTCTTAATAGGACAGAGCTGAGAGAGAAACTTCAGTGTGCCTTGGTATGGATTCTACTATATTGGAGGGATACAACACCATCCTTTTAAATTTGTATTTATTTAACTAGGCAAGTCAGTTAAGAACAAATTCTTATTTTCAATGACGGTCTAGGAACAGTGGGTTAACTGGTCTAGGAACAGTGGGTTAACTGGTCTAGGAACAGTGGGTTAACTGTGTTTTTCAGGGGCAGAACGACATATTTTTATCTGGTCAGCTTGGGGATTTGAACTTGCAACTTTTCGGTTCGCTAGCCCAACGCTCTAACCACTAGGCTACCCTGCCGGCCCCGTCCTTCCCTGTTGTGTCGATGGTGGTGGAAAACGCTGTCTCGGGCGCCGCTTCTGAGTCTCCCGTAAGTGTTGGTTTGAGATGGACTGACAGTAGCACCTGTTTTCAATGTTCTTCGTGCCCCTCATTTACTCAAGGGTTTCCTTTATTTTGGCAGTTACCTTTACGTCTGAAAGAAGGAGCGCCGGTAATGTGTTTTTATTTAAGGATTTGTCTCTAAATGAAAAGTCTGATCGGGTACAGTACATCATGATGTTCACACACATTATCATGATGTTCAGACACATTATCATGATGTTCACACACATTATCATGACGTTCACACACATTATCTGATCAGTGATCATGGTGGTAATGGGTTCGGTCGTTATGTAACACTGAGCAGTACAGTACACACACACACACACACACACACACACACACACACACACACACACACACACACACACACACACACACACACACAGTACTTTACAGTACATACGTAAACACACACACACACACACACAGACACACACACACACACGGTACAATACAGTACACAGAGACAGTGTAAAGCAATCTGTGCCAACTCAGCTGTACAGGATGTGGTTACTCAAGGAGTCAACACACACACACACACACATTCTGTTTCCCAGCAGAGTGTGAGGGGGCTTAAGGTGTGATTAGTGTCTCCTAGAGGAGGTCTGTGTTTTGACAAGGGCAGTGGAAGGGAAATAATTCATGCTGAACCCTGACCCGACCCACACCCTAACACACACACACACACACACACACACATTGTATAATCCCCCCCACACACCCCACCTACACACTCACACACCTTCTCTCGCCCCCTCCATCTCCCCTACAGAGCTCAGACATGCCTGTAGTAACAGAGACACCAATGGATTGATGTATTTCAGTAGTCACCAGAAGGTGATGTTGAAAACTTTAACTAAGAGCCGAAAAATTCATAAAGGAGCATCATTGCAGACATGAATGAAATGAATGACTGTGCAGGTCTGCAGTAAATGTTGTGGCCGGCCGGGCTGCTGTATGTATGTAATGTTGTACTATTTAATTATGACTTATAGTATAAGTCTTATACAGAGTTCAGTCTGACCAGAAAAGGATGAGGGTTGGGGGTTCAAACAGACTCAGGGTCAGCAGCCCCAAATAAAACACCCTACACCCCATACCCCTCTCCACTCTACCCCTCTCCACTCTACCCCTCTCCACTCTACCCCCTCTCAACTCTACCCCTCTCCACTCTACCCCTCTCCACTCTACCCCTCTCCACTCTACCCCTCTCCACTCTACCCCTCTCCATTCTACCCCTCTCCACTCTACCCCTCTCCAATCTACCCCTCTCCACTCTACCCCTCTCCACTCTACCCCTCTCCACTCTACCTCTCTCCACTCTACCCCTCTCCACTCTACCCCTCTCCACTCTACCCCTCTCCACTCTACCCCTCTCAACTCTACCCCTCTCCACTCGACCCCTCTCCACTCTACCCCTCTCCACTCTACCCCTCTCCACTCTACCCCTCTCCATTCTACCCCAGTCCAATCTACCCCTCTCCATTCTACCCCAGTCCAATCTACCCCAGTCCAATCTACCCCAGTCTAATCTACCCCAGTCTATTCTACCCCAGTCCAATCTACCGCAGTCCAATCTACCCCAGTCCAGTCTACCCCAGTCCATTCTACCCCAGTCCAGTCTACCCCAGTCCATTCTACCCCAGTCCATTCTACCCCAGTCCATTCTACCCCAGTCCACTCTACCCCAGTCCAATCTACCCCAGTCCAATCTACCCCAGTCCATTCTACCCCAGTCCACTCTACCCCAGTCCAATCTACCCCAGTCCATTCTACCCCAGTCCACTCTACCCCAGTCCAATCTACCCCAGTCCATTCTACTCCAGTCCAATCTACCCCAGTCCATTCTACCCCAGTCCACTCTACCCCAGTCCAATCTACCCCAGTCCATTCTACCCCAGTCCATTCTACTCCCTCCATCTGTAAAGTAGGCCAGAGTAAAACCCAGCTAGTCCCTCTCTTCTTCCTGTCTCTCCCTGGGTTAACAGTCCCTGTCTCTCCCTGGGTTAACAGTCCCTGTCTCTCCCAGGGTTAACAGTCCCTGTCTCTCCCATGGTTAACAGTCCCTGTCTCTTCCAGGGTTAACAGTCCCTGTCTATCCCAGGGTTAACAGTCCCTGTCTCTCCCTGGGTTAACAGTCCCTGTCTCTCCCTGGATTAACAGTCGTTGTCTCTCCCTGGGTTAACAGTCGCTGTCTCTCTCTGGCTTAACAGTCCCTGTCTCTTCCAGGGTTAACAGTCACTGTCTCTCCCTGGGTTAACAGTCCCTGTCTCTCCCTGTCTCTCCCTAGGTTAACAGTCCCCGTCTCTCCCTGTTTCTCCCTGGGTTAACAGTCGCTGTCTCTCCCTGTCTCTCCCTGTCTCTCCCTGGGTTAACAGTCGCTGTCTCTCCCTGTCTCTCCCTGGGTTAACAGTCGCTGTCTCTCCCTGTCTCTCCCTGGGTTAACAGTCGCTGTCTCTCCCTGTCTCTCCCTGTCTCTCCCTGGGTTAACAGTCGCTGTCTCTCCCTGGGTTAACAGTCCCTGTCTCTCCCTGTCTCTCCCTGGGTTAACAGTCCCTGTCTCTCCCTGTCCCTCCCTGTCTCTCCCTGGGTTAACAGTCGCTGTCTCTCCCTGTCTCTCCCTGGGTTAACAGTCCCTGTCTCTCCCTGTCTCTCCCTGGGTTAACAGTCCCTGTCTCTCCCTGTCCCTCCCTGTCCCTCCCTGTCCCTCCCTGTCTCTCCCTGTCTCTCCCTGTCTCTCCCAGTTTGGAGTTTTAATTCTTCTAACATCACATCGTTGGTAACCAAGACACCAGAGCAGAGTGGAAGCAGAAGGTCTTTGATATGTTAGAAGCACTCTCAGAGCTCCACCCCAGACAGTTCAGTAGAGAATCCCTGCTGGTCTTTTTGATCTGACTACATCACTATAAACATTACATAGAGAAACAGAGAGACAGCTGTGTAACACACACACACTTTCTGTCTTTCACACACACACACACACACACACACACACACACAGGGAAATGGGTCGTGAAAGTAGAGGTGATGATAGATAGTGTCAGGATGGGATGTTGTGATAGTCCCTACGGTTACCTTCTGTAACACCAGGGCCAAGGAGGAGACAGCCAGGAGTCACACACATGGATCAGACAGCATACGTACAACAGCACACACACACACACACACACACACACACACACACACACACACAGACCCACACACCAAGCAGACAGCACAATCACAGCTAAAAATGCAAACACACTCACTGAAACACATGTACACACTCTCATTGCATAGAGTTTAGTAGGTTTATAAAGAGTTTGAGTTTCTCCCTGAGCTTTGGGCAGTGCTGAGTAATGTAATGTAATGTTAGGCCATGTGTGCCAAGGGTAACGGTGGTACAGACCTACAGTTGAATTCTACAGGCTTTAACCCGCCATCGTCAGAGTGACAGGGAGGATAGGAAAGGAGATGCCTGGACATGTTGTAGAGTGAGTAAGGTTTAGAAAAGACTGAAACTGATCAAAAACACTCAATAGAATTGTCTTACTATTTTATTTATGTTTGCTGGCGTGTGTGTGTGTGTGTGTGTGTGTGTGTGTGTGCGTGCGTGTGTGTGTGTGTGTGTGTGTGTGTGTGCGTCTGTGTGCGTGTGTGTGCGTGTGTGCGTGTGTGCGTGTGTGTGTGTGTGTGTGTGTGTGTGTGTGTGTGTGCATGCGTGCGTGTGTGTGCGTCTGTGTGTGTGTGTGTGTGTGTGTGTGCGTGTGTATGTGTGTGCGTGCGTGCGTGCGTGTGTGTGTGTGTGTGTGTGCGTGTGTGTGTGTGTGTGCGTGTGTGTGTGTGTGTGTGTGTGTGTGTGTGTGTGTGTGTGTGTGTGTGTGTGTGTGTGCATGCACCTCTGTGGGTTTTAGACTCAAGCCACGGAAGTGTGGCGAAGCTGTCGTTCTCCTGCCCTCTGAAGGGGCGTTACTGTCTGTATACCAAGTCCTGTTTCACCCTCACCAGCCTCCAGCCACACCTCTGGATCAACATCATGCTGCTTCACCTCCAGGTGTGTGCTCTATAACACAACAAAACACACACAGACACACACACACACTCACACACACACAGACACACACACACTCACACACACACACTCACACACAGACACAGGTGATGTCTCTATCGCCCGGATTAAATCTCCTTTTCTCCCTGTCCTCACAGAGTCAGCACAGCGCTCCTCTCTCCTCTCTGGATGACTGTGTGCGGAGGTTGGGGAGACTGTGGGAGGGGACCCAGCTAAAAGGAGCTCACAGCTTCTCCATGGCCATGACCCAACAGCCCACTCCACACAAAAAGGTACGGTGCGTGTGTGTTCGCGTGTCTATTCCCTCCTGATAGAAGAAATTACCTCATTGACTACGGAGCCTGAGAACCAGAGTGCCGGCGTAAAGGGGTTCAAAGTTCAACAAAAGCTCAGAACAACATTCCCTCCCTTTTGTTTACCTCCACAGCTCTTTAAAGGGGCCACTTGTGTAAGCAACATGTCCACTCACAGCCACTCTGTCATTAGCAAGATGTGTAGTGTGTGTCATCTCTCATATACCCCTCATTACGAGACATGCTAAGTGGTCAGTAGGAAAAAATTAGACAACAGAAGAAAATACAGCTGTCATTTTGCTTTCCTTAAAAAGGGGGCGGGGCCATTGTTTAAAGGGGAAAGAACCATTATTTTAAAAGGGGGCGGGGCCATTGTTTAAAGGGGAAAGAACCGTTATTTTAAAAGGGGGCGTGGACATTGTTTAATATGGTGTTTTGACTGTACCGAGACTATGACATCCATATGAAGTTTGTTAAACGTTGGGCATGTTACGTTCCCCAGCAAGAAACCAAAACATTTCGCTCAAACAGAAAGGAGAACGAACAAAAAGTCACTGACCATCGACCAAATCGAAACAGGTTTTAGGAGGGGTTCTGAAAGACACTCATGGGGGTGTCCACGGGGGTGTCCACGGGGGTGTCATGGGGGTGTCCACGGGGGTGTCCACTGACTGTTGACTAGCAACAACAACTGGGACGTAAAATGAAACCCTCACCGAACTTAAAGACAGAAAACAAACCGTAAAGTAGAGGAAAACAAAAACAGGGAAGATCAGATAAAGGATTGTTTAAAAAAAATAATAATTTAGAGACGAATTAGTGGGAGCTAGCTAAAGGTGTTAACCCTTCACATACTTTGCTGTGAAAAGTGCAAATAAATCCCAGAACAACAGCAAAGGCCTTTGTGAAGATGCTGGAGGAAACAGGTACAAAAGTATCGATATCCACAGTAAAATGAGTCCTATATCGACATAACCTGAAAGGCCGCTCAGCAAGGAAGAGAAGCCCCTTCTCCAAAACCGCCATAAAAAGCCAGACTATGGTTTGCAACTGCACATGGGGACAAAAAGTTTACTTTTTTTTAGAAATGTCCTCTGGTCTGATGAAACAACAATATAACTGTTTGGCCATAATGACCATCGTTATGTTTGGAGGAAAAAGGGGGAGGGCCTGCAAGCCGAAGAACACCATCCCAACCGTGACGCATGGGGGTGGCAGCATCATGTTGTGGAGGTGCTTTGCTGCAGGAGGGACTGGTGCACTACGCAAAATAGATGGCATCATGAGGAAGGACAATTATGTGGATATATTGAAGCAACTTCTCAAGACATCTTGGATCTTGGATGCAAATGTGTCTTCCAAATGGACAACGACCCCAAACATACTTCCAAAGTTTTGGCAAAATGGCTTAAGGACAACAAAGTCAAGGTATTGGAGTGGCCATCACAAAGCCCTGACCTCAATCCCATAGAACATGTGTGGGCAGAACTGAAAATGCGTGTGCGAGCAAGGAGGCCTACAAACCTGACTCAGTTACACCAGCTCTGTCAGGAGGAATGGGCCAAAATTCACCCAACTTATTGTGGGAAGCTTATGGAAGGATACCTGAAACTTTTGACCCAAGTTGAACAATTTAAAGACGATGCTACCAAATACTAATTGAGTGTATTTAAACCTCTGTCCCACACGGAATGTGATGAAAGAAATAAAAGCTTAAATAAATAATTCTCTCTACTATTATTCTGACATTTCACATTCTTATAATAAAGTGGTGATCCTAACTGACCTAAGACAGGGCATTTTTACTAGGATTATATGTCAGGAATTGTGAAAAACTGAGTTTAAATGTATGTAAACTTCCCGACTTCAACTGTGAAGGATACAGTTGAAGTCGGAAGTTTATATATATATTCACGCTCCATGGCACATCATGCCCACATGGCTGCGAGGGTGTTTGTGTGTGTGTGTTGGGTACGTGTGTTTGTGTGTGAGTTGGGTACCTGTGTTTGTGTGTGAGTTGGGTACCTGTGTTTGTGTGTGAGTTGGGTACCTGTGTTTGTGTGTGAGTTGGGTGCGTGTGTTTGTGTGTGTGTTTGTGTGTGTGTGTGTTTGTGTGTGTGTTGGGTTTGTGTGTGTGTGTGTTGGGTCGTGTGTTTGTGTGTGTGTTGGATTAAATGTCAGGAATTGTAAAAAAATAAAAAATAAAATAAATAAAATAAAAAAAGAGTTTAAATGAATTTGTTTAAGGTGTATGTACATTTTCGACTTCAACTGTACATCAGACAAACACCACAATACTAAGAAACGTTCTCTGGATACCATGCTGATGCCCCAGTCTGGTTGGTTATGTGTTTTACCTGCTCATAAAGAACCCAGCAGTTCCAGTCCACATTTGGAACAGATCTGAGCATTCTTAACTCAACCACTGTGGACCCTATAAACAACATGGGGCACACTCTGGGCCTCTTCCAGCGTGGCTCACCAGTTAGAGCCATTCACCATGGTCCTCTGGTCGCCTTGCACTCTAGTCATCTGGTCCTCTGGTACTCTGGTACTCTAGTCCTCTGGCCCTCTGGTACTCTGGTCTTCTGGTACTCTGGTCCTCTGGTACTCTGGTCCTCTGGTCCCCTTGCACTCTAGTCCTGTGGTCCCCTTGCACTCTGGTACTCTGGTACTCTGGTCCTATGGTACTCTGGTTCCCTTGCACTCTGGTACTCTGGTACTCTAGTACTCTGGTCCTCTGGTACTCTAGTACTCTAGTACTCTGGTCCTCTGGTCTCCTGGTCCTCTGGTACTCTGGTACTCTGGTCCTCTGGTCCTCTGGTACTCTGGTCCTCTGGTCTTCTGGTCCTCTGCAATAAGAAACACATGTGTCTGACTGAGGTTTTATTACTCTGCTAATCAACTTCCTGCTGATAGGAAAAGTCTAAGTGAGGCAAGCTTTTTATGGGAATGCAGTACAGAGGGGAAGGGAACGCTGAGGATACATCCGGGGGAGAGGGAATAGGAGACAGAGGGAGAGAGAGGGGTCAGGAGACCGAGAGGGAGTGGGGGCAGGAGACAGAGGGGGAGAGGGAATAGGAGACAGAGGGAGAGAGAGGGCAGAAGACCGAGGGAGAGAGGGGGCAGGAGACAGAGTTGGAGTGGGGGCAGGAGACAGAGTTGGAGAGGGGGCAGAAGACCGAGTGGGAGTGGGGGCAGGAGACAGAGTTGGAGTTGTGGCAGGAGACAGAGTTGGAGAGGGGGCAGGAGACCGAGTTGGAGAGGGGGCAGAAGACCGAGGGGGAGTGGGGGCAGGAGACAGAGTTGGAGTGGGGGCAGGAGACAGAGTTGGAGAGGGGGCAGAAGACCGAGGGGGAGTGGGGGCAGGAGACAGAGTTGGAGTGGGGGCAGGAGACAGAGTTGGAGAGGGGGCAGAAGACCGAGGGGGAGTGGGGGCAGGAGACAGAGTTGGAGTTGTGGCAGGAGACAGAGTTGGAGAGGGGGCAGGAGACCGAAGGGGAGTGGGGGCAGGAGACAGAGTTGGAGAGGGGGCAGAAGACCGAGGGGGAGTGGGGGCAGGAGACAGAGTTGGAGTGGGGGCAGGAGACAGAGTTGGAGAGGGGGCAGAAGACCGAGGGGGAGTGGGGGCAGGAGACAGAGTTGGAGTTGTGGCAGGAGACAGAGTTGGAGAGGGGGCAGGAGACCGAAGGGGAGTGGGGGCAGGAGACAGAGTTGGAGAAGGGGCAGGAGACAGAGTTGGAGAGGGGGCAGGAGACAGAGGGGGAGAGGGGGCAGGAGACAGAGGGGAGAGGGGAAAGGAGACGGAGAGGGAGAGGGGGCAGGAGACAGAGTTGGAGACGGGGCAGGAGACAGAGGGGGGCAGGAGACAGAGGGGGAGACGGGGCAGCAGACAGAGGGGAGAGGGGGCAGGAGACAGAGGGGAGAGGGGGCAGGAGACAGAGTTAGAGAGAGGGCAGGAGACAGAGGGGGAGACGGGGCAGGAGACAGAGGGGGAGACGGGGCAGGAGACAGAGTTGGAGAGGGGGCAGGAGACAGAGGGGAGAGGGGGCAGGAGACAGAGTTGGAGAGGGGGCAGGAGACAGAGGGGGAGACGGGGCAGGAGACAGAGGGGGAGACGGGGCAGGAGACAGAGGGGGAGACGGGGCAGGAGACAGAGGGGAGAGGGGGCAGGAGACAGAGGGGGAGTGGGGGCAGGAGACAGAGGGGGAGTGGGGGCAGGAGACAGAGGGGGAGACGGGGCAGGAGACAGAGGGGAGAGGGGGCAGGAGACAGAGGGGGAGAGGGGGCAGGAGACAGAGGGGGAGATGGGGCAGGAGACAGAGGGGAGAGGGGGCAGGAGACAAAGGGGAGAGGGGGCAGGAGACAGAGGGGAGACGGGGCAGGAGACAGAGGGGGAGTGGGGGCAGGAGACAGAGGGGGAGTGGGGGCAGGAGACAGAGGGGGAGTGGGGGCAGGAGACAGAGGGGATACGGGGCAGGAGACAGAGGGGGAGAGGGGACAGGGCCTTGAGGCAGAGGGGGAGAGGGTACAGGAGACAGAGGGGGAGAGGGTACAGGTGACAGAGAGGGAGAGGGGGCAGGAGACAGAGAGGGAGAGGGTACAGGAGACAGAGAGGGAGAGGGGGCATTTGTAATGAGGGAGCAGGAGACAGAGGGGAAGAGGAGACAGAGGGCGAGATGGATCGGGAGACAGAGGAGGAGAGGTGGTGGGAAGGAAATTATGAGATTGGGTAGAGAGACTGAGGGAGGGAGGAGGCCGAGGGTAAGAGATTACGAGAGGGTAAGAGTTGACATAGGAGACCTGTTGTCTCCGTCAGAGCAAGTTGTAAATGTCATTACCCCCGCCTCTCTCACCTGTAGTGTGTTTGAAATGGAGACCGACCATTCTTTTACCACACAGCCTGGCTCGGTTACGTGTGTGTGTGCGTGTGTGTGTGCGTGTGTGTGTGTGTGTGTGTGTGTGTGTGTGTGTGTGTGTGTGTGTGTGTGTGTGTGTGTGTGTGTGTGTGTGTGTGTGTGTGTGTGTGTGTGTGTGTGTGTGTGTGTGTGTTTAATGGAGTGCTACCAGTGTATGACACAGCCTGGCTGAGTTAGACTCTGGTGCCCAGCATAGCTTCTCTCCTAATTATTACTCTTCCGACCACTTCAAGGAGCATAATTGCCATTCCGTTGCATTGGAGCGCGACACAGAGACTTGGCTCTGTGTTTGTGTCTGTCTGTCAGTGTGTGTTCAGACCATCTGCTGGGGGTAGTTCTTGTCAGAGCGAAGCATCAACACGATCAGGGGAATTCTTTATTTCTCGCTAGTGTTTTCCATGGAATAGACACGCAGGATCGTAATTCAACCGGCTCCAGGAGAGGGCATCACTCTAAACCGTAACAGAGAGGAAAGAGGGAGAAA
>NC_048588.1:42285543-42290543 GCF_013265735.2 Oncorhynchus mykiss
GGGTCAGTTGCATGAGGTCGGTGGAATATCTTCTACACCTTGAACACATTACAATAATGTCCTTCTGACAGTGACAGACTGTACAGAGAGACACAGGACCACAAATACAAATTCCATCTAGACACCGTTGCCCAAAAACGATTCATACCTTGGCCTAAACATCAGCGCCACAGGTAACTTCCACAGAAGCTGTGAACGATCTGAGAGACAAGGCAAGGGCCTTCTACGCCATCGAAAGCAACATAAAATTAGACATACCAATTAGGATCTGGTTAAAAATACTTGAATCAGTCATAGAGCCCCATTGCCCTTTATGGTTGTGAGGTCTGGGGTCCGCTCACCAACCAAGAATTCACAAAATGGGACAAACATCAAATTCAGACTCTGCATGCAAAATCCTGAAAAAATATCCTCTGTGTCCAACGTAAATCACCAAATAATGCATGCAGAGCAGAATTAGGCCGATACCCACTAATGATCAAAATCCAGAAAAGAGCTGTTAAATTCTACAACCACCTAAAAGGAAGCGATTCCCAAACCTTCCATAGCAAAGCCATCACCTACAGAGAGATGAACCTGGAGAAGAGTCCCCTAAGCAAGCTGGTCCTGGGGCTCTGTTCACAAACACAAACAGACCCCACAGAGTCCCAGGACAGCAACACAGTTAGACCCAACCAAATCATGAGAAAACAAAAAGATAATTACTTCACACATTGGAAAGAATTAACAAAAAAACTGAGCAAACTAGAATGCTATTTGGCCCTAAACAGAGAGTACACAGTGTCAGAATACCTGACCACTGTGACTGACCCAAACTTAAGGAAAGCTTTGACTATGTACAGACTCAGTGATATAGCCTTTCTCACGCCCCTGACCATAGAGAGCCATTGTTTCTCTATGGTGTGGTAGGTCAGGGTGTGACTAGGGAGTGATCTAGTATATCTATGTCTATGTTGTGTTCTAGTTTATTTTTCTATGTTGGTGTTGTGTATGATTCCCAATTAGAGGCAGCTGGTAATCGTTGTCTCTAATTGGGGATTATATTTAAGTAGTTATTTTTCTCACCTGTGTTTGTGGGATCTTGTTTATGTGTAGTTGCCTGTGAGCACTTCATTTACTTCACGTTTCGTTCGTTCTTTATTGTTTTTGTGCGTTTCATTCAATAAACCCATATCACGCGGTGCTTTGGTCCGAATGTTATTACGACGAACGTGACAGCCTTGCTATTGAGAAAGGCCGTCGTAGGCAGACCTGGCTTTCAAGATAAGACAGGCTAGTTGCACACTGCCAACACAATGAGGTGGAAACTGAGCTGCACTTCCTAACCTCCTGCCAAATGTATGACCATATTAGAGACACCATATTTCCCTCACGTTACACAGACCCACAAAGAATGTGAAAAACAGACTTTTGATAAACTCCCATGTCTACTGGGTGAAATACCACAATGTGCCATCACAGCAGCAAGATTTGTGACCTGTTGCCTCAAGAAAATGTCAACCAGTGAAGAACACACACCATTGTAAATACAACCCATATTTATGCTTATTTATTTCCCCTTTTGTACTTTAACTATTTGCACATCATTACAACACTGTATGTATATATATATATATATATTATGATATTTGTTTTGTCTTTATTCTTTTGGAACATCTGTGTAATGTTTCCTGTTAATTTTATAGTTTATTTAACTTCTGTATATTATCTACCTCACTTGCTTTGGCAATGTTACCACATGTTTCCCATGCCAATAAAGCCCCTTGAATTGAATTGAATTGAGTTGAGTTGAATTGAGTTGAATTGTGTTGAGTTCAATTGAATTGAGTTTAATTGAATTGACACACAGGGGTTTATAGATGTTCAGACAGATACAGTAGGTCCTATACACACTCGGCCACAATATTTCACAAACTCTTGTCTTTTCAAAACCACCTTCCCACTTGTGATTGTGTGAGGATGTGTATACTGTATGTCATCTCATCGTTGTCCTCATCTGGCAAATGTGACATTTGTGGTGTTAATTCCACGTCACTTCCAGGAGATTGTGGCACCGTTGGGTCTTGGGGTTTTGGGGATTTGTAATGGTGGTGACTGTGTTGACGTTTCTGGATCGATTGTTTTGGGATGATTTCCTCAAGGGTTTCTACCGTATTTGTATTTTAAGGCGTAGAAAAGTGTGTGTGTGTGTGTGTGTGTGTGTGTGTGTGTGTGTGTGTGTGTGTGTGTGTGTGTGTGTGTGTGTGTGTGTGTAGAGGCGTAGACATGTTGTCTGAAATGCCATAAGTCATTAGTTCGTCTCTGTGGGATGAGTCAGCAGATATGGCAGGATGGATGGAATGTTTGCCTGATATGTCATTTCCTGTTCACTCTGAGTCATGGTACTGTGACGTTTGACCCTGGGTGGGCTCACCTGGGCTGACTCGACAGGAGCTCAGTCTGACAGTGAGACGGCACTGACTCGACAGGAGCTCAGTCTGACAGTGAGGAAGAACAGCTATAGATACAATAGATGACTAGGCCCAAGAAGACAGTCATGTCACCTAAACTAAACAGTGAGATTATACAGACATGATGTCATGGCCCTGATATCCTGAACAATGGGAACTGAGCAGAGTGAGATGGGGGCTGTGGTCAGAGACAACGGGTGGATAAAAACACAAAGAGAGAGACAGAGGGAGTCAGAGAGAGAGAGGGAGAGAGAGAGAGAGAGAGAGAGAGAGGGAGAGAGAGAGAGAGAGAGGGAGAGAGAGAGGGAGCGAGAGAGAGGGAGAGAGAGAGAGAGAGAGAGAGAGGGAGAGAGGGAGAGAGAGAGAGAGAGAGAGAGAGAGGGAAAGAGAGAGAGAGAGAGAGAGGGAGAGAGAGAGAGAGAGAGAGAGAGAGAGAGAGAGAGAGAGGGAGAGAGAGAGAGAGAGAGAGGGAGAGAGAGAGAGGGAGAGAGACAGAGGGAGAGCGAGAGAGGGAGAGAGACAGAGGGAGAGAGAGAGAGGGAGAGAGAGAGAGAGAGAGAGAGAGAGCAACAGGTCACAAATCTTGCTGCTGTGATTGCACACTGTGGTATTTCACCCAATAGACATCGGAGTTAATCAAAATTGAATTTGTTTTCAAATTCTTGGTGGGTCTGTGTAATCTGAGGGAAATATGTGTCTCTAATATGGCCATACATTGGGCAGGAGGTTAGGAAGTGCAGCTCAGTTTCCACCTTATTTTGTGGGCAGTGTGCACATAGCCTGTCTTCTCTTGAGAGCCAGGTCTGCCTTCAGTGGCCTTTCTCAATATCACTGAGTCTGTACATAGTCAAAGCTTTCCTTAAGTTTGGGTCAGTCACAGTGGTCAGGTATTCTGCCACTTTCTACTGTCTGTTTAGGGCTGTTGGGGTTCGTTTCCTTGTTACTTGCCAATCATTGGCTCATTGGTGAAATTAGCATTCAGACAATATCTTTAAGTAAACCAATCATTCATTTATTAATGCAATTGCAGACAGAAGTTGACAACAGGAACATAGCACGCATGTTTCCGAGTAAGTTCTGCAAAATAGTCAATGGTCCAAGTTATTTTATTAAAACCCGAAGTCCATCCTTAGTGATGTCACTGCCTACATCATTACCTTCTACTCATGAGACCAAGCCCATGCATCCACAGCTACACAAACATAGAGTTTCAGCGTTATCTAAAAGTAAATGTCCACTCCCCAATTTGATTTATATGTCTGACTAGTCTCTTATCTCTTACACTCCCTGGAGAGTCTCTGTCTCAGTCACATATTTCTCAGACTGTTTCTTTATTAGAGAGACTAGAAAACAACTATGGAACAATATTAAACCTCTGTAATGAATATATATATATTGTTAATCTGTAGTCTAGGACCCTATACATCTAAGGAGGGAGGGGTCTTATAACCCCTCCCCTTCTATTAATGCAACTTAAGCATGATCAATTGTTATAATACATCAAACATTTGGTACAGCCCCTATCATGACCCCTAGGTGAACCCCTGACAAGGCCAAATAGCATTGAAGTATTTTTTGTTCATTCTTTCCAATGTGTCAAGTAATTATCTTTTTGTTTTCTCATGATTTGGTTGGGTCTAATTGTGCTGCTGTCCTGGGGCTCTGTGGGGTCTGTTTGTGTTTGTGAACAGAGCCCCAGGACCAGCTTGCTTAGGGGACTCTTCTCCAGGTTCATCTCTCTGTAGGTGATGGCTTTGTTATGGAAGGTTTGGGAATCGCTTCCTTTTAGGTGGTTGTAGAATTTAACAGCTCTTTTCTAGATTTTGATAATTAGCGGGTTTCGACCTAATTCTGCTCTGCATGCATTATTTGGTGTTCTACGTTGTACACGGAGGATATTTTTGTAGAATTCTCAGTCTCAATTTGGTGTTTGTCCCATTTTGTGAATTCTTGGTT
This sequence comes from Oncorhynchus mykiss, assembly GCF_013265735.2. Lineage (NCBI taxonomy): Eukaryota > Metazoa > Chordata > Actinopteri > Salmoniformes > Salmonidae > Oncorhynchus > Oncorhynchus mykiss. Next base: position 42,289,950 of record NC_048588.1, read on the forward strand.
GGTGAGCGGACCCCAGACCTCACAACTATAAAGGGCAATGGGTTCTATAACTGATTCAAGTATTTTTAGCCAGATCCTTATTGGTATGTCGAATGTTATGTTCCTTTTGATGGCATAGAAGACCCTTCTTGACTTGTCTCTCAGCTCGTTCACAGCTTTGTGGAAGTTACCTGTGGCGCTGATGTTTAGGCCAAGGTATGTATAGTTTTTTGTGTGCTCTAGGGCAACGGTGTCTAGATGCCAATTGTATTTGTGGCCCTGGCAACTGGACCTATTTTGCAACCTCTATCTTTGTCTTACTGAGATTTACTGTCAGGGCCCAGGTCTGTCAGGGCCCAGGTCTGACAGAATCTGTGCAGAAGATCTAGGTGCTGCTGTAGGGCCTCCTTGGTTGAGGAGAGAAGCACCAGATCATCAGCAAACAATATACATTTGACTTCAGATTCCTGTAGGTTTGAGGCCGGGTGCTGCAGACTGTTCTGGTGCCCTCTGCAATTTGTTGATATATATGTTAAAGAGCGTGCCAATTTTAACCACAAACTTGTGATTTTCCCCCGACTCCATTTCCCATCAATTTGTATAGCACATTCTCAT
>NC_048588.1:42295543-42395543 GCF_013265735.2 Oncorhynchus mykiss
ACACAACACACCTGATCCTCCCTGTCTAACACAACACACCTGATCCTCCCTGTCTAACACACCTGATCCTCCCTGTCTAACACAACACACCTGATCCTCCCTGTCTAACACAACACACCTGATCCTCCCTGTCTAACACAACACAGCTGATCCTCCCTGTCTAACACAGCTGATCCTCCCTGTCTAACACACCTGATCCTCCCTGTCTAACACACCTGATCCTCCCTGTCTAACACAACACACCTGATCCTCCCTGTCTAACATTACACACCTGATCCTCCCTGTCTAACACAACACAGCTGATCCTCCCTGTCTAACACAGCTGATCCTCCCTGTCTAACACACCTGATCCTCCCTGTCTAACACACCTGATCCTCCCTGTCTAACACAACACACCTGATCCTTCCTGTCTAACATTGCACACCTGATCCTCCCTGTCTAACACAACACACCTGATCCTCCCTGTCTAACATTACACACCTGATTCTCCCTGTCTAACACACCTGATCCTCCCTGTCTAACACAACACACCTGATCCTCCCTGTCTAACAAACCTGATCCTCCCTGTCTAACACAACACAGCTGATCCTCCCTGTCTAACACACCTGATCCTCCCTGTCTAACACACCTGATCCTCCCTGTCTAACATACCTGATCCTCCCTGTCTAACACACCTGATTCTCCCTGTCTAACACACCTGATCCTCCCTGTCTAACACAACACACCTGATCCTCCCTGTCTAACACACCTGATCCTCCCTGTCTAACACAACACAGCTGATCCTCCCTGTCTAACACACCTGATCCTCCCTGTCTAACACACCTGATCCTTCCTGTCTAACACAACACAGCTGATCCTCCCTGTCTAACACACCTGATCCTCCCTGTCTAACAACACACCTGATCCTCCCTGTCTAACAACACACCTGATCCTCCCTGTCTAACACACCTGATCCTACCTGTCTAACACACCTGATCCTCCCTGTCTAACACACCTGATCCTCCCTCTCTAACACACTTGATCCTCCCTGTCTAACACACCTGATCCTCCCTGTCTAACATAACACACCTGATCCTCCCTGTCTAACACACCTGATCCTCCCTGTCTAACATAACACACCTGATCCTCCCTGTCTAACACAACACAGCTGATCCTCCCTGTCTAACACACCTGATCCTCCCTGTCTAACACACCTGATCCTCCCTGTCTAACACAACACACCTGATCCTCCCTGTCTAACACACCTGATCCTCCCTGTCTAACAACACACCTGATCCTCCCTGTCTAACACACCTGATCCTCCCTGTCTAACACACCTGATCCTCCCTCTCTAACAACACAGCTGATCCTCCCTGTCTAACAACACACCTGATCCTCCCTGTCTAACAACACAGCTGATCCTCCCTGTCTAACACACCTGATCCTCCCTGTCTAACACACCTGATCCTCCCTGTCTAACAACACAGCTGATCCTCCCTGTCTAACAACACACCTGATCCTCCCTGTCTAACAACACAGCTGATCCTCCCTGTCTAACACACCTGATCCTCCCTGTCTAACACACCTGATCCTACCTGTCTAACACACCTGATCCTCCCTGTCTAACACACCTGATCCTCCCTGTCTAACACACTTGATCCTCCCTGTCTAACACACCTGATCCTCCCTGTCTAACATAACACACCTGATCCTCCCTGTCTAACACACCTGATCCTCCCTGTCTAACATACCTGATCCTCCCTGTCTAACACACCTGATCCTCCCTGTCTAACACACCTGATCCTCCCTGTCTAACACACCTGATCCTCCCTGTCTAACACACCTGATCCTCCCTGTCTAACACACCTGATCCTCCCTGTCTAACATAACACACCTGATCCTCCCTGTCTAACAACACAGCTGATCCTCCCTGTCTAACAACACACCTGATCCTCCCTGTCTAACAACACACCTGATCCTCCCTGTCTAACATAACACACCTGATCCTCCCTGTCTAACACACCTGATCCTCCCTGTCTAACACAACACACCTGATCCACCCTGTCTAACACAACACACCTGATCCTACCTGTCTAACACACCTGATCCTCCCTGTCTAACACACCTGATCCTCCCTGTCTAACACAACACACCTGATCCTACCTGTCTAACACACCTGATCCTCCCTGTCTAACACCCTGATCCTCCCTGTCTAACACAACACACCTGATCCTCCCTGTCTAACATACCTGATCCTCCCTGTCTAACACACCTGATCCTCCCTGTCTAACACACCTGATCCTCTCTGTCTAACACAACACACCTGATCCTCCCTTTCTAACACACCTGATCCTCCCTGTCTAACAACACACCTGATCCTCCCTTTCTAACACACCTGATCCTCCCTGTCTAACACAACACACCTGATCCTCCCTTTCTAACACACCTGATCCTCCCTGTCTAACACACCTGATCCTCCCTGTCTAACACACCTGATCCTCCCTGTCTAACACACCTGATCCTCCCTTTCTAACATAAAATGTATAACTTTTTTCAAATGTTTTATTTTTATATTCAACTAGGCAAGTCAGTTAAGAACAAATTATTATTTACACAAACGGCCAGGGAACAGTGCCTTGTTCAGGGGCAGAAACGACAGATTTTTACCTTGTCAGCTCGTGGATTCGATAATACAACATTTCAGTTACTGGGCCCAACGCTCTAACCACTAGGGTCTACCTTCCTCCCCTAGCGAATAATGCGTTGCCTATCATCTAATCAATTCATAGTTTGTGTAACGACACAGAGTCAGGACCCCATGCTAATAGAGAGGAAGTGGTCAAGAAAGAGACAGAGCCTTTACTCATCTCAGTGGTTTAATGTGGTCGTCTGTCCTCCACTCCACCGGAACTGTCAAATACATCAAAGATAATCAGGGAAGATGAAGGAGATGTGAGGAGGTAGGGAGAAGAAACCACTGTAGACAACTGAGATGTGAGGGGGTAGGGAGAAGAAACCACTGTAGACAACTGAGATGAGGGGGTAGGGAGAAGAAACCACTGTAGACAACTGAGATGTGAGGGGGTAGGGAGAAGAAACCACTGTAGACAACTGAGATGAGGGGGTAGGGAGAAGAAACCACTGTAGACAACTGAGATGTGAGGGGGTAGGGAGAAGAAACCACTGTAGACAACTGAGATGTGAGGGGGTAGGGAGAAGAAACCACTGTAGACAACTGAGATGAGGAGGTAGGGAGAAGAAACCACTGTAGACAACTGAGATGTGAGGGGGTAGGGAGAAGAAACCACTGTAGACAACTGAGATGAGGAGGTAGGGAGAAGAAACCACTGTAGACAACTGAGATGTGAGGGGGTAGGGAGAAGAAACCACTGTAGACAACTGAGATGAGGGGGAAGGGAGAAGAAACCACTGTAGACAACTGAGATGTGAGGGGGTAGGGAGAAGAAACCACTGTAGACAACTGAGATGAGGGGGAAGGGAGAAGAAACCACTGTAGACAACTGAGATGTGAGGGGGTAGGGAGAAGAAACCACTGTAGACAACTGAGATGAGGGGGAAGGGAGAAGAAACCACTGTAGACAACTGAGATGAGGGAGTAGGGAGAAGAAACCACTGTAGACAACTGAGATGTGAGGAGGTAGGGAGAAGAAACCACTGTAGACAACTGAGATGAGGGGGAAGGGAGAAGAAACCACTGTAGACAACTGAGATGTGAGGAGGTAGGGAGAAGAAACCACTGTAGACAACTGAGATGAGGGGGTAGGGAGAAGAAACCACTGTAGACAACTGAGGTGTGAGGAGGTAGGCAGAAGAAACCACTGTAGACAACTGAGATGAGGAGGTAGGGAGAAGAAACCACTGTAGACAACTGAGATGAGGGGGTAGGGAGAAGAAACCACTGTAGACAACTGAGATGAGGAGGTAGGGAGAAGAAACCACTGTAGACAACTGAGATGAGGGGGAAGGGAGAAGAAACCACTGTAGACAACTGAGATGTGAGGAGGTAGGGAGAAGAAACCACTGTAGACAACTGAGATGAGGGGGTAGGGAGAAGAAACCAATGTAGACAACTGAGATGAGGGGGTAGGGAGAAGAAACCACTGTAGACAACTGAGATGTGAGGAGGTAGGGAGAAGAAACCACTGTAGACAACTGAGATGAGGGGGAAGGGAGAAGAAACCACTGTAGACAACTGAGATGAGGGGGTAGGGAGAAGAAACCACTGTAGACAACTGAGATGAGGGGGTAGGGAGAAGAAACCACTGTAGACAACTGAGATGAGGAGGTAGGGAGAAGAAACCACTGTAGACAACTGAGATGTGGGGGTAGGGAGAAGAAACCACTGTAGACAACTGAGATGAGGGGGTAGGGAGAAGAAACCACTCCAGACAACTGAGATGAGGGGGTAGGGAGAAGAAACCACTGTAGACAACTGAGATGAGGGGGTAGGGAGAAGAAACCACTGTAGACAACTGAGATGAGGGGGAAGGGATAAGAAACCACTGTAGACAACTGAGATGAGGGGGTAGGGAGAAGAAACCACTGTAGACAACTGAGATGTGAGGAGGTAGGGAGAAGAAACCACTGTAGACAACTGAGATGTGGGGGTAGGGAGAAGAAAACACTGTAGACAACTGAGATGAGGGGGTAGGGAGAAGAAACCACTGTAGACAACTTAGATGAGGGGGAAGGGAGAAGAAACCACTGTAGACAACTGAGATGAGGGGGTAGGGAGAAGAAACCACTGTAGACAACTGAGATGAGGGTGTAGGGAGAAGAAACCACTGTAGACAACTGAGATGAGGGGGTAGGGAGAAGAAAACACTGTAGACAACTGAGATGAGGAGGTAGGGAGAAGAAACCACTGTAGACAACTGAGATGAGGGGGTAGGGAGAAGAAACCACTGTAGACAACTGAGATGAGGGGGTAGGGAGAAGAAACCACTGTAGACAACTGAGATGAGGGGGTAGGGAGAAGAAACCACTGTAGACAACTGAGATGTGGGGGTAAGGAGAAGAAACCACTGTAGACAACTGAGATGAGGGGGTAGGGAGAAGAAACCACTGTAGGCAACTGAGATGATGGGGTAGGGAGAATAAACCACTGTAGACAACTGAGATGTGGGGGTAGGGAGAAGAAACCACTGTAGACAACTGAGATGTGAGGGTAGGGAGAAGAAACCACTGTAGACAACTGAGATGAGGGGGTAGGGAGAAGAAACCACTGTAGACAACTGAGATGTGGGGGTAGGGAGAAGAAACCACTGTAGACAACTGAGATGTGGGGGTAGGGAGAAGAAACCACTGTAGACAACTGAGATGTGGGGGTAGGGAGAAGAAACCACTGTAGACAACTGAGATGTGGGGGTAGAGAGAATAAACCACTGTAGACAACTGAGATGTGGGGGTAGGGAGAAGAAACCACTGTAGACAACTGAGATGAGGGGGTAGGGAGAAGAAACCACTGTAGACAACTGAGATGTGGGGGTAGGGAGAAGAAACCACTGAAAACAACTGAGATGAGGGGATAGGGAGAAGAAACCACTGTAGACAACTGAGATGAGGGGGTAGGGAGAAGAAACCACTGTAGGCAACTGAGATGAGGGGGTAGGGAGAAGAAACCACTGTAGACATCTGAGATGTGGGGGTAGGGAGAAGAAACCACTGTAGACAACTGAGATGAGGGGGTAGGGAGAAGAAACCACTGTAGGCAACTGAGATGATGGGGTAGGGAGAATAAACCACTGTAGACAACTGAGATGTGGGGGTAGGGAGAAGAAACCACTGTAGACAACTGAGATGTGGGGGTAGGGAGAATAAAACACTGTAGACAACTGAGATGAGGAGGTAGGGAGAAGAAACCACTGTAGACAACTGAGATGAGGGGGTAGGGAGAAGAAACCACTGTAGACAACTGAGATGAGGGGGTAGGGAGAAGAAACCACTGTAGACAACTGAGATGTGGGGGTAGGGAGAATAAAACACTGTAGACAACTGAGATGAGGAGGTAGGGAGAAGAAACCACTGTAGACAACTGAGATGAGGGGGTAGGGAGAAGAAACCACTGTAGACAACTGAGATGAGGGGGTAGGGAGAAGAAACCACTGTAGACAACTGAGATGAGGGGGTAGGGAGAAGAAACCACTGTAGACAACTGAGATGTGGGGGTAGGGAGAAGAAACCACTGTAGACAACTGAGATGAGGGGGTAGGGAGAAGAAACCACTGTAGGCAACTGAGATGATGGGGTAGGGAGAATAAACCACTGTAGACAACTGAGATGTGGGGGTAGGGAGAGGAAACCACTGTAGACAACTGAGATGTGAGGGTGGGGAGAAGAAACCACTGTAGACAACTGAGATGAGGGGGTAGGGAGAAGAAACCACTGTAGACAACTGAGATGTGGGGGTAGGGAGAAGAAACCACTGTAGACAACTGAGATGTGGGGCTAGGGAGAAGAAACCACTGTAGACAACTGAGATGTGGGGGTAGGGAGAAGAAACCACTGTAGACAACTGAGATGTGGGGGTAGAGAGAATAAACCACTGTAGACAACTGAGATGTGGGGGTAGGGAGAAGAAACCACTGTAGACAACTGAGATGAGGGGGTAGGGAGAAGAAACCACTGTAGACAACTGAGATGTGGGGGTAGGGAGAAGAAACCACTGAAAACAACTGAGATGAGGGGATAGGGAGAAGAAACCACTGTAGACAACTGAGATGAAGGGGTAGGGAGAAGAAACCACTGTAGGCAACTGAGATGAGGGGGTAGGGAGAAGAAACCACTGTAGACAACTGAGATGTGGGGGTAGGGAGAAGAAACCACTGTAGACAACTGAGATGTGGGGGTAGGGAGAATAAAACACTGTAGACAACTGAGATGAGGGGGTAGGGAGAAGAAACCACTGTAGACAACTGAGATGAGGGGGAAGGGAGAAGAAACCACTGTAGACAACTGAGATGAGGGGGTAGGGAGAAGAAACCACTGTAGACAACTGAGATGAGGGGGTAGGGAGAAGAAACCACTGTAGACAACTGAGATGAGGGGGAAGGGATAAGAAACCACTGTAGACAACTGAGATGAGGGGGTAGGGAGAAGAAACCACTGTAGACAACTGAGATGTGAGGAGGTAGGGAGAAGAAACCACTGTAGACAACTGAGATGTGGGGGTAGGGAGAAGAAAACACTGTAGACAACTGAGATGAGGGGGTAGGGAGAAGAAACCACTGTAGACAACTGAGATGAGGGGGAAGGGAGAAGAAACCACTGTAGACAACTGAGATGAGGGGGTAGGGAGAAGAAACCACTGTAGACAACTGAGATGAGGGGGTAGGGAGAAGAAACCACTGTAGACAACTGAGATGAGGGGGTAGGGAGAAGAAACCACTGTAGACAACTGAGATGAGGAGGTAGGGAGAAGAAACCAATGCAGACAACTCAGATGTGGGGGTAGGGAGAAGAAACCAATGCAGACAACTGAGATGTGGGGGTAGGGATGCACATCAATCAGGCATTCTGTCATTCAATCCACTGGAGTCATTAAGCTAGCTACCCCCCCCCCCCCCCCCCCCTGCTATTCATTTCTGAATAGCAGACATGTCTTTGAATAGGACTCTTCATGGTTGGGTACAATGAGATAAATGTATCTCTCTGGAGGATAAAGCATTTTTCTGAAGCAGTGTGGAACATGAGGGGCCCAGATGTTCTGGAGCTGCACTGGGCCAGTCTACAGGGCATCAGGGGGACTCACTGGGTAGACTGGGCTTCAGGGGGATTCACTGGGTAGACTGGGCTTCAGATGGGTTCACTGGGTAGACTGGGCTTCAGGGGGATTCACTGGGTAGACTGGGCTTCAGGGGGATTCACTGGGTAGGCTGGGAATCAGGGGGATTCACTGGGCAGACTGGGCATAAGGGGGATTCACTGGGTAGACTGGGCTTCAGGGGGATTCACTGGGTAGACTGGGCTTCAGATGGGTTCACTGGGTAGACTGGGCATCAGGGGGGTTCACTGGGTAGACTGGGCTTCAGGGGGGTTCACTGGGTAGACTGGGCATCAGGGGGGTTCACTGGGTAGACTGGGCATCAGGGGGGTTCACTGGGTAGACTGGGCATCAGGGGGGTTCACTGGGTAGACTGGGCTTCAGGGGGGTTCACTGGGTAGACTGGCTATCAGGGGGGTTCACTGGGTAGACTGGGCATCAGGGGGTTCACTGGGTAGACTGGGCATCAGGGGGGTTCACTGGGTAGACTGGGCATCAGGGGGATTCACTGGGTAGACTGGGCATCAGGGGGTTCACTGGGTAGACTGGGCATCAGGGGGGTTCACTGGGTAGACTGGCTATCAGGGGGGTTCACTGGGTAGACTGGGCATCAGGGGGGTTCACTGGGTAGACTGGGCATCAGGGGGGTTCACTGGGTAGACTGGGCATCAGGGGGGTTCACTGGGTAGACTGGCTATCAGGGGGGTTCACTGGGTAGACTGGGCATCAGGGGGGTTCACTGGGTAGACTGGGCATCAGGGGGGTTCACTGGGTAGACTGGCTATCAGGGGGGTTCACTGGGTAGACTGGGCTTCAGGGGGATTCACTGGGTAGACTGGGCTTCAGATGGGTTCACTGGGTAGACTGGGCTTCAGGGGGATTCACTGGGTAGACTGGGCATCAGGGGGGTTCACTGGGTAGACTGGGCATCAGGGGGGTTCACTGGGTAGACTGGGCATAAGGGGGGTTCACTGGGTAGACTGGGCATCAGGGGGGTTCAATGGGTAGACTGGGCATCAGGGGGGTTCACTGGGTAGACTGGGCATCAGTGGGGTTCACTGGGTAGACTGGGCATCAGGATGGGTCACTGGGTTGACTGGGCTTCAGGGGGATTCACTGGGTAGACTGGGCATCAGGGGGGTTCACTGGGTAGACTGGGCTTCAGGGGGGTTCACTAGGTAGACTGGTCTTCAGGGGGGTTCACTGGGTAGACTGGGCATCAGGGGGTTCACTGGGTAGACTGGGCATCAGGGGGTTCACTGGGTAGACTGGGCATCAGGGGGGTTCACTGGGTAGACTGGGCATCAGGGGGTTCACTGGGTAGACTGGGCTTCAGGGGGATTCACTGGGTAGACTGGGCATCAGGAGGGTTCACTGGGTAGACTGGGCATCAGGGGGGTTCACTGGGTAGACTGGGCCTCAGGGGGGTTCACTGGGTAGACTGGGCATCAGGGGGGTTCACTGGGTAGACTGGGCATCAGGGGGGTTCACTGGGTAGACTGGGCTTCAGGGGGATTCACTGGGTAGACTGGGCCTCAGGGGGGTTCACTGGGTAGACTGGGCATCTGGGGGGTTCACTGGGTAGACTGGGCATCAGGGGGGTTCACTGGGTAGACTGGGCATCAGGGGGTTCACTGGGTAGACTGGGCTTCAGGGGGGTTCACTGGGTAGACTGGGCATCAGGGGGGTTCACTGGGTAGACTGGGCTTCAGGGGGGTTCACTGGGTAGACTGGGCATCAGGGGGGTTCACTGGGTAGACTGGGCTTCAGGGGGATTCACTGGGTAGACTGGGCATCAGGGGGGTTCACTGGGTAGACTGGGCATCAGGGGGTTCACTGGGTAGACTGGCTATCAGGGGGGTTCACTGGGTAGACTGGGCTTCAGGGGGGTTCACTGGGTAGACTGGGAATCAGGGGGGTTCACTGGGTAGACTGGGCATCAGGGGGATTCACTGGGTAGACTGGGCATCAGGGGGGTTCACTGGGTAGACTGGGCATCAGGGGGGTTCACTGGGTAGACTGGGCATCAGGGGGGTTCACTGGGTAGACTGGGCATCAGGGGGGTTCACTGGGTAGACTGGGCATCAGGGGGGTTCACTGGGTAGACTGGGCATCAGGGGGGTTCACTGGGTAGACTGGGCATCAGGGGGGTTCACTGGGTAGACTGGGAATCAGGGGGGTTCACTGGGTAGACTGGGAATCAGGGGGGTTCACTGGGTAGACTGGGAATCAGGGGGGTTCACTGGGTAGACTGGGAATCAGGGGGGTTCACTGGGTAGACTGGGAATCAGGGGGGTTCACTGGGTAGACTGGGCATCAGGGGGGTTCACTGGGTAGACTGGGCATCAGGGGGGTTCACTGGGTAGACTGGGAATCAGGGGGGTTCACTGGGTAGACTGGGAATCAGGGGGGTTCACTGGGTAGACTGGGAATCAGGGGGGTTCACTGGGTAGACTGGGCATCAGGGGGATTCACTGGGTAGACTGGGCATCAGGGGGATTCACTGGGTAGACTGGGCATCAGGGGGGTTCACTGGGTATGTCCGAATACCCGTACTTAGTAGGCATTTTGGTTAAAAATCAAATCAAATGTTATTGGTCACATACATGTGATGAGCAGATGTTATTGGTCACATACATGTGATTAGCAGATGTTATTGGTCACATACATGTGATTAGCAGATGTTAATGCTGCTGCTTCTAACTCCGACAGTGCCGGAAATAGAAGGTTTTTATAATATGTGACATATTGAAAATGGAGTCCGTTTTAAATGTCAGGATGTCATACCCAGTTCGGCTTTTCATCTAGTAGAATTGCACTGCTCTGCTTTCAGGAAGAGAGTTGTTTATTTGACAACAGCTGAAAAAACCAAGCTGGATCTCCAGAGACGAGTCTCTTCGTCAATAGTAATAGTATTTCCACTAGATGAAAAGCAGGAGGGGTGCGCTGGACCAAAATGACCGAATGGCGGGAATAAATGCAGTTACACATTAGATGTTCTCACTAGGATCAGTACGTTGATATTTCTTGCTTCGTATTTACTAAACAATACTTTCTGAATAGTATGTAGTATTTACTAAACAATACTTTCTCAATAGTATGTAGTATTTACTAAACAATACTTTCTGAATAGTATGTAGTATTTACTAAACAATACTTTCTGAATAGTATGTAGTATTTACTAAACAATACGTTCTGAATAGTATGTAGTAATGTAGTAGTAATAGTAAGTAGTATTTACTAAGCAATGTGTTCCAAATAGTATGTAGTAATGTAGTAGTAATGGTATATAGTGTTCACTAAACAATACGTTCTAAATAATATGTAGTAATGTAGTAGTAATAGTATGTAGTATTTACTAAACAATACTTTCTGAATAGTATGTAGTAATGTAGTAGTGATGTAATATTATGTAGTATTTACTAAACAAAACATTCCAAATAGTATGTAAAACTATTAGAACATAGTTTGCAGTTTTAGTAAGTGGTAGGCAAGACCGATTTCGGACAAGGCTCCTGACTGTCATGGAGATTTAGTATTTTATTAGGATCCACATTGGCTGTTGCTGGATTGGAAGGTAAGGACCTGACAGTGGACCGGTTTTGGTAATCAAGTGTTCAATTAATAAGGAGGTGAGGAGAACGAGGATAGATGGAGGAAATAGAAAGGTCATATTCTTGTAAGACACAGGAAGAAAAGTTATGGCAGAGACAGAGAGTTATGGTCAGGTGTAAGTCTTTTTCTCTAACACACAGGCCTGTTGTTTGTGCCATCCATGGTATATTTAACGAGAAGCTACCAGATATTTCCCAGAAGGCCTTATGCCCTGGCAGGAAGTTGTTTGTCAACATCAGAAATCAGGAAGAGGAGAACTGCATGTTGGGTATTCAGAGCTGTTGGTAAACAAACTAAGCCCGTGTCACCTTGAACCTGTAAAGTCAGATTTATAAAACCAGAACATCCATAAATGATGTCATTTCTATAAGTAGAACATTTGGAGAAGGTGGTCCAAAATAGGACCATGTTGGTTTTCTCTCTTAGATGCCTGTTATAGACAAGTCCTACTGGGTTCTGGTTGAATAACACCATAATGTCCTGTTATAGACTAGTCCTACTGGGTTCTGGTTGAAAAACACCATAATGTCCTGTTATAGACTAGTCCTACTGGGTTCTGGTTGAATAACACCATAATGTCCTGTTATAGACTAGTCCTACTGGGTTCTGGTTGAATAACACCATAATGTCCTGTTATAGACTAGTCCTACTGGGTTCTGGTTGAAAAACACCATCATGTCCTGTTATAGACTAGTCCTACTGGGTTCTGGTTGAATAACATCAGCATGGTCTGTTTTTGCTTGGTTTCTGGCTCTGTCCCTGATGACAAGCCCATGATTGATACACATACACATTCAGGGAATGACGAAGTACTTACTGGAGCGAAACGGGGAAAATTATCTGATTCTGACCCCCGGTGTGTTACAAGCATATCCCACCAGGGATTCAACCGTACAACCTTCAGTGTGCAATACTCAGCAGCGACCCATAGAGAATCACTGCACCAGCCAAGTCTGGGTGTTTACCTTTCTGTTGAATATAAAACAGTGGAGGGGAGTGGTTTTTCTGGGGTTGATTTAAAACATATTTCTGCTGTAAAACCCCCTAGTCCTGAAGAGTTAGAGGCTAAACAGACGCTGTTTTTCAAACCCAAAACACTAACACTAACCTACCTGATTGTACTGATCAGCTAATCATCAGGACCTTGTTTGGTAGAATCAGGTGTTTTTGGATTCAGGGTCATGGTCATATGGCGGTACGGGTATATATAAACATGGCTCCTCGTCTCAACTGTGATACATCCTTTAACGTAACTACATTAGTATTATGGTTAAGGAGAAAGCCCCCCCCCCCCCCCCCCCCCCCATTTATGTTTCAGGAGAAAGGCCTCCCCCATTACAATACATTATGTTTCAGGAGAAAGGCCTCCCCCATTACAGTACATTATGTTTCAGGAGAAAGGCCTCCCCCATTACAGTACATTATGTTTCAGGAGAAAGGCCTCCCCCATTACAGTACATTATGTTTCAGGAGAAAGGCCTCCCCCATTACAATACATTATGTTTCAGGAGAAAGGCCTCCCCCATTACAGTACATTATGTTTCAGGAGAAAGGCCTCCCCCATTACAGTACATTATGTTTCAGGAGAAAGGCCTCCCCCATTACAGTACATTATGTTTCAGGAGAAAGGCCTCCCCCATTACAATACATTATGTTTCAGGAGAAAGGCCTCCCCCATTACAGTACATTATGTTTCAGGAGAAAGGCCTCCCCCATTACAGTACATTATGTTTCAGGAGAAAGGCCTCCCCCATTACAGTACATTATGTTTCAGGAGAAAGGCCTCCCCCATTACAATACATTATGTTTCAGGAGAAAGGCCTCCCCCATTACAGTACATTATGTTTCAGGAGAAAGGCCTCCCCCATTACAATACATTATGTTTCAGGAGAAAGGCCTCCCCCATTACAATACATTATGTTTCAGGAGAAAGGCCTCCCCCATTACAATACATTATGTTTCAGGAGAAAGGCCTCCCCCATTACAGTACATTATGTTTCAGGAGAAAGGCCTCCCCCATTACAGTACATTATGTTTCAGGAGAAAGGCCTCCCCCATTACAATACATTATGTTTCAGGAGAAAGGCCTCCCCCATTACAATACATTATGTTTCAGGAGAAAGGCCTCCCCCATTACAGTACATAATGTTTCAGGAGAAAGGCCTCCCCCATTACAATACATAATGTTTCAGGAGAAAGGCCTCCCCCATTACAATACATTATGTTTCAGGAGAAAGGCCTCCCCCATTACAGTACATTATGTTTCAGGAGAAAGGCCTCCCCCATTACAGTACATTATGTTTCAGGAGAAAGGCCTCCCCCATTACAGTACATTATGTTTCAGGAGAAAGGCCTCCCCCAATACAGTACATTATGTTTCAGGAGAAAGGCCTCCCCCATTACAGTACATTATGTTTCAGGAGAAAGGCCTCCCCCATTACAGTACATTATGTTTCAGGAGAAAGGCCTCCCCCATTACAGTACATTATGTTTCAGGAGAAAGGCCTCCCCCATTATAATACATTATGTTTCAGGAGAAAGGCCTCCCCCATTACAATACATTATGGTTAAGGAGCTTTTCTGTCCAAAGCTGTACTTTCTCTCCTTCTACCCTGTCAACAATCTGTCATCACCCTCTTATTTTCCAACGCCATTCATTCCCTCTCTATGGCCGGATCTCTCCCAGAACACACACACACACACACACACACACACACACACACACACACACACACACACACACACACACACACACACACACACACACACACACACACACGCCATACCCAAGGCACCATCTCTGATTGTAAAAGATTGCTATAACTGCAAAGTGTAGTCATTCCTCCACTATAGTTTTGTTCTCCCGGCTAGTTATTATCTCTTCCTGATTACTACACTGGTACTGTATGTACTAATCACATGTGGCTTTTATTTGGCTTGTGTGTAGTGTCCTATATAATGAGATGGTTGTGTGTAGTGTACTGTATAATGAGGTGGTTGTGTGTAGTGTACTGTATAATGAGGTGGTTGTGTGTAGTGTTCTGTATAATGAGGTGGTTGTGTGTAGTATTCTGTATAATGAGGTGGTTGTGTGTAGTGTACTGTATAATGAGGTGGTTGTGTGTAGTGTACTGTATAATGAGGTGGTTGTGTGTAGTGTACTGTATAATGAGGTGGTTGTGTGTAGTGTACTGTATAATGAGGTGGTTGTGTGTAGTGTACTGTATAATGAGGTGGTTGTGTGTAGTGTACTGTATAATGAGGTGGTTGTGTGTAGTGTACTGTATAATGAGGTGGTTGTGTGTAGTGTTCTGTATAATGAGGTGGTTGTGTGTAGTGTTCTGTATAATGAGGTGGTTGTGTGTAGTGTACTGTATAATGAGGTGGTTGTGTGTAGTGTACTATATAATGAGGTGGTTGTGTGTAGTGTACTATATAATGAGGTGGTTGTGTGTAGTGTACTGTATAATGAGGTGGTTGTGTGTAGTGTACTGTATAATGAGGTGGTTGTGTGTTGTGTACTGTATAATGAGGTGGTTGTGTGTAGTGTACTGTATAATGAGGTGGTTGTGTGTTGTGTACTGTATAATGAGGTGGTTGTGTGTAGTGTACTGTATAATGAGGTGGTTGTGTGTAGCGTACTGTATAATGAGGTGGTTGTGTGTAGTGTACTGTATAATGAGGTGGTTGTGTGTAGTGTACTGTATAATGAGGTGGTTGTGTGTAGCGTACTGTATAATGAGGTGGTTGTGTGTAGTGTACTGTATAATGAGGTGGTTGTGTGTAGTGTTCTGTATAATGAGGTGGTTGTGTGTAGTGTACTGTATAATGAGGTGGTTGTGTGTAGTGTACTGTATAATGAGGTGGTTGTGTGTAGCGTACTGTATAATGAGGTGGTTGTGTGTAGTGTTCTGTATAATGAGGTGGTTGTGTGTAGTGTACTGTATAATGAGGTGGTTGTGTGTAGTGTTCTGTATAATGAGGTGGTTGTGTGTAGTGTTCTGTATAATGAGGTGGTTTGGTGTATGCACATGCATGTGAGTTAAGCCCAGTGACCTGGTTGCTAAAATGAGCCATGCTTTGAATGGTAATTACATAATTTCTTTACCTGGCAGATTCACTTTTTTGAATGTATGTTATTATTTAGAGTTTTTGTATCTATTTTTTACTTCAGTTTGTTTGAATAAATACTTCCTTTAGCACATTTTTCTTCTTAAAACTGCATTGTTGGTTCAAGGGCTTGTCAGTAAGCATTGGACTGTAAGGTCTGTTGTATTTGCAGCATGTGACAAGTAACATTTGATTTGATTTGACACTATTACACAATGGACCAGTGTAATTATGACTCACCATAAATAGTCTTGATATGTAGGTGATGTCAGTTTTTAACAGCTTCTTTAACTAGAGCTATTGGAACAATAGAATATTAATTAGAACTGTTGGAACAATAGAATATGAATTAGAACTATTGGAACAATAGAATATGAATTAGAACTATTGGAACAATAGAATATTAATTAGAACTGTTGGAACAATAGAATATGAATTAGAACTATTGGAACAATAGAAGATGAATTAGAACTATTGGAACAATAGAATATGAATTAGAACTGTTGGAACAATAGAATATGAATTAGAACTATTGGAACAATAGAATATGAATTCGAACTATTGGAACAATAGAATATGAATTTGAACTATTGGAACAATCGAATATGAATTTGAATGAGATCACAGGGTCATTGGTGAGCTAGGTGTTCAGACAGTCAGTCTAATATGGAAATGCAATGCAAAGCCTCCAGCAGGGTTGTCCATACAGAACCCTGTTCCTTAGAACCACACACCTCTGATGGATACACACTGTAGGTAATAACTGTTCTCAGCTGAGTCTTTGTGTTCACCTTGTTATGAAAATGCTGACTGTGCATTGCAGACCATAAACGCAGTAGTTAAAAGGTGCATGGTGCCATTTAAAACAGTGAAATGATTTGCCAACTATTTGCGATGTTGGAGAGAGAACTCACAAGTTGTCTTCCTCTTCAAAGGGGAAAAGGGAGAAGCAGTTGTGACTTAATCGTCATCCTCAGTGTTAAACCATTGGAATGCCTTTGAACTGAATGGTAATAGGTGTAGGAGAGAGTGTGTGGTTGTCCAACAATCTGTATCTATTTCTCTCTCTGTCTCTCTCTCTCTCTCTCTCTCTCTCTCTCTTTCTCTCTCTCTCTCTCTCTCTCTCTCTCTCTCTCTCTGTCTCGCTCTCTCTCTCTCTCTCTCTCTCTCTCTCTCTCTCTCTCTCTCTCTCTCTCCCTCTCTCTCTCTCTCTCTCTCTCTCTCTCTGTCTCTCTCTCTCTCTCTCTCTCTCTCTCTCTGTCTCTCTCTCTCTCGCTCTCTCTCTCTCTCCCCTCCTCTCTCTCTCTCTCTCTCTCTCCCCTTCTCTCTCTCTCTCTCTCTCTCTCTCTCTCTGTCTCTCTCTCTCTCTCCCTCTCTCTCTCTCTCTCTCTGTCTCTCTCTCTGTCTCGCTCTCTCTCTCTCTCTCTCCCCTCCTCTCTCTCTCTCTCTCTCTCTCTCTCTCTCTCTCTCTCTCTGTCTCTCTCTCTCTCTCTCTCTCTGTCTCTCTGTCTCTTTCTCTCCCTCTCTCTCTCTCTCTCTGTCTCTCTCTCTCTCTCTCTCTCTCTCTCTCTCTCTCTCTCTCTCTCTGTCTCTGTCTCTCTCTCTCTCTCTCTCTCCTCCCCCTGTCTACCTGACATATAGTTGAATTCTGTCCATCTCAGCGGGATGAGGCTCTGGTGCCGTCCGGTTAACATCAGTCACAGTGAAGCCCCTTAGGAGCACATTCACTATACTAGCTGATGGAACAATAGAATTTGAATTAGAACTGTTGGAACAATAGAATTTGAATTAAAACGGTTGGAACAATAGAATATGGATTACAACTATTGGATCAATAGAATTTGAATTAATACTAGAGTTATTCTATATTTGGAACGTTGTCATAGACTAGCCAGAAGTCAGAATGATGTCAGTCTCTTAGCACACATACTAACTCATAATACTCATGATCTGCACAATGGAAAAGCATCCCAGGGTATCCAAAAAGCTGGAATGTTCCCAAGGTCCTAACCGTTTCATCATCATCAATCTGGGGAAAAACTATCCGGACATTATATTCGCCTCCGGGATTCACGGTTGTAGCAAATCTTGGATAAGTGATGGCTTTCAGAAAATATACAGTTGTGTGTCTAACATAATATATGGTTGCTGCTGTCAAAGGCATGGTTGTTGTCAACAGAATAACCACCATGTTCCCTGACTAAAACAACCCCCTGTGTGTCTGCTATTCATTTGATTGAAGACCTGGGCCTTGTCTTGGAACACATTTTACAAATCTGGACATGTTGGGAGAAGCAAAGCAGCTGGTCCTGGTTTTGTAATGGCATGTTTTATTGTTCCTGGTTGTAATTCTGTTCCTCTGTACCAGCCATACAGGGCATTCGGAAAGTATTCAGACCCCTTGACTTTTTCCACATTTTGTTATGTTACAGCCTTATTCTAAAATTGATTCAATTGTTTAAAAATCAAAACTGAAACATGACATTTACATAAGTATTCAGACCCTTTACTCAGTACTTTGTTGAAGCACCGTTGGCAACGATTGCAACCTTGAGTCTTATTGGGTATGACGCTACAAGCTTGGCACACCTGTATTTGGGGAGTTTCTCCCATTATTCTCTGCACATCCTCTCCTGCTCTGTCAGGTTGGATGGGGAGCGTCGCTGCACAGCTATTTTCAGGTCTCTCCAGAGATGTTCGATCGGTTTCAAGTCCGGGCTCTGGCTGGGCCACTCAAAGATGTTCAGAGACTTGACCCGAAGCCACTCCTGCGTTGTCATATTTCTAAAAACCTGTTTTAAGGCTGTAATATCACAAAATGTGGAAAAAGTCAAGGGGTCTGAATACTTTCCGAATTCACTGTATGTACTGTACCACCTGGTCCAGCAGTCACTGGGAAGCTTTGGGCCCTAGGGTTGTAGGCCTTGTTCTCCGCTGGGAAGCTTTGGGCCCTAGGGTTGTAGGCCTTGTTCTCCACTGGGAAGCTATGGACCCTAGGGTTGTAGGCCTTGTTCTCCACTGGGAAGCTGTGGGCCCTAGGGTTGGATGCCTTGTTCTCCACTGGGAAGCTTTGGGCCCTAGGGTTGGAGGCCTTGTTTTTCACTGGGAAGCTTTGGGCCCACTAGAATAAAACAGACGATGACCGATGCCACAATGTCTCCTTTCAATCCCCCTTTCTTTGTTTTTCCTCCAACATTTACTACGGTATGAACAAGGTTTACTGTTTCCTGCCGATCTCTCCCAAATGACTGCCATAACCACAAACAGACAAACAAATAAGCCATTCAGCGTAGGAAATGTAAAATGTGTAAGCAATGGAGGTGACCTATACAAGCAAACGAACAGTGGGCTTGGAGGAGATGGTGTGGTGCACAGATGCTCTGGAGCTCCTCGTTGGTTGCAATGACTTACACACACACACACGCACACACACACACACACACACACACACACACGCACGCACGCACGCACGCACGCACGCACGCACGCACACGCACACACACACACACACACACACACACACACACACACACACACACACACACACACACACACACACACACACACAGTCAAACAAATAGAAATATGCACATACATAAATAGTGTAGCTATAATAATGTGATATTGACTCATACAGATTCTAGGTCATACAGTGAGTCACTTGGACCAGGAGGACTGAAATGGTATGATGATGGCCAGAGGAATCTGAGGTATCTAAACTCCAGTACCGACTGATGGCCAGATCTTCTCTGTAGTACATCTGCTCTGGGTTATCTCAGCAGTACTGGTTATTGAAGTTCATCCCTCTAAACCCTGGAGAGAGATGAGCATTCAATTCCACTGAATGCTCAACAACTCTTGTCATTGTAAAAACCACACACATTCCGTAGTTTCCCACTGCAACACGTTTTGGTGTTTGTCGTAACACACTACACAGTTGATTCAAAGCTTGATGACGAGATGGTTATATTAGCTGTGTAGTGTTAGTGCAAAAAACACGAAATGTGCACCCAGGTGGGGCCCCTGGACCGAGTTTGGGAAGCCCTGTTCTAGTAGGGATTTAGAGCCTCTAACCCTGGTTATCTGACTGGGAAATGTAGAGCCTTTCACCTTGGTAATCTGACTGGTAAATTTAGAGCCTCCAACCCTCATAATCTAACTGGGAAATTTAGAGCCTCTAACCCTGGTAATCTGACTGGTAAATGTAGTGCCTCTAACCTTGGTAATCTGACTGGGAAATTTAGAGCCTCTAACCCTGGTAATCTGACTGGGAAATTTAGAGCCTCTAACCCTGGTAATCTGACTGGGAAATTTAGAGCCTCTAACCCTGGTAATCTGACTGGGAAATTTAGAGCCTCTAACCCTGGTAATCTGACTGGTAAATTTAGAGCCTAACCCCCTCATGATCTGACTGGTAAATTTAGAGCCTCTAACCCTGGTAATCTGACTGGGAAATTTAGAGCCTCTAACCCTGGTAATCTGACAGGTAAATTTAGAGTTTATCACCTTGGTAATCTGACTGGTAAATTTAGAGCCTCTAACCCTGGTAATCTGACTGGTAAATGTAGAGCCTCTAACCCCCTCATAATCTGACTGGTAAATTTAGAGCCTCTAACCCTGGTAATCTGACTGGGAAATTTAGAGCCTCTAACCCTGGTAATCTGACAGGTAAATGTACAGTTTATAACCTTGGTAATCTGACTGGTAAATTTAGAAGCTTTAACACTGGTAATCTGACTGGTAAATTTAGAGCCTCTAACCCTGGTAATCTGACTGGTAAATGTAGAGCCTCTAACCCCCTCATAATCTGACTGGGAAATTTAGAGCCTCTAACCCTGGTAATCTGACAGGTACATTTAGAGTTTATAACCCTGGTAATCTGACTGGTAAATTTAGAAGCTTTAACACTGGTAATCTGACTGGTAAATGTAGAGCCTCTAACCCTGGTAATCTGACTGGTAAATTTAGAGTTTATAACCTTGGTAATCTGACTGGTAAATTTAGAAGCTTTAACCCTGTTAATCTGACTGGTACATTTAGAGTATATAACACTGGTAATCTGACTGGTACATTTAGAGTATATAACACTGGTAATCTGACTGGTACATTTAGAGTATATAACACTGGTAATCTCACTGGTACATTTAGAGTATATAACACTGGTAATCTGACTGGTACATTTAGAGTATATAACACTGGTAATCTGACTGGTACATTTAGAGTATATAACACTGGTAATCTGACTGGTTTATTTAGAGTATATAACACTGGTAATCTGACTGGTACATTTAGAGTTTATAACACTGGTAATCTGACTGGTTTATTTAGAGTATATAACACTGGTAATCTGACTGGTACATTTACAGTTTATAACACTGGTAATCTGACTGGTTTATTTAGAGTATATAACACTGGTAATCTGACTGGTACATTTAGAGTTTATAACACTGGTAATCTGACTGGTTTATTTAGAGTATATAACACTGGTAATCTGACTGGTTTATTTAGAGTATATAACACTGGTAATCTGACTGGTACATTTAGAGTATATAACACTGGTAATCTGACTGGTACATTTAGAGTATATAACACTGGTAATCTGACTGGTACATTTAGAGTTTATAACACTGGTAATCTGACTGGTACATTTAGAGTTTATAACACTGGTAATCTGACTGGTACATTTAGAGTTTATAACACTGGTAATCTGACTGGTACATTTAGAGTTTATAACACTGGTAATCTGACTGGTACATTTAGAGTATATAACACTGGTAATCTGACTGGTACATTTAGAGTTTATAACACTGGTAATCTGACTGGTACATTTAGAGTTTATAACACTGGTAATCTGACTGGTTTATTTAGAGTATATAACACTGGTAATCTGACTGGTTTATTTAGAAGCTTTAACCCTGTTAATCTGACTGGTTTATTTAGAGTATATAACACTGGTAATCTGACTGGTACATTTAGAGTATATAACACTGGTAATCTGACTGGTACATTTAGAGTTTATAACACTGGTAATCTGACTGGTACATTTAGAGTATATAACACTGGTAATCTGACTGGTACATTTAGAGTATATAACACTGGTAATCTGACTGGTACATTTAGAGTATATAACACTGGTAATCTGACTGGTACATTTAGAGTATATAACACTGGTAATCTGACTGGTACATTTAGAGTTTATAACACTGGTAATCTGACTGGTACATTTAGAGTATATAACACTGGTAATCTGACTGGTACATTTAGAGTATATAACACTGGTAATCTGACTGGTACATTTAGAGTATATAACACTGGTAATCTGACTGGTACATTTAGAGTTTATAACACTGGTAATCTGACTGGTACATTTAGAGTTTATAACACTGGTAATCTGACTGGTACATTTAGAGTTTATAACACTGGTAATCTGACTGGTACATTTAGAGTTTATAACACTGGTAATCTGACTGGTACATTTAGAGTTTATAACACTGGTAATCTGACTGGTACATTTAGAGTTTATAACACTGGTAATCTGACTGGTACATTTAGAGTATATAACCCTGTTAATCTGACTGGTACATTTAGAGTATATAACACTGGTAATCTGACTGGTACATTTAGAGTATATAACACTGGTAATCTGACTGGTACATTTAGAGTATATAACCCTGTTAATCTGACTGGTAAACTCGTGATTTTTTGCAAATCCAATTAGATTTTTTTTGTTGAAATGACGTGGACTGAATACGTTTTGGCTACGTTTTCTTTTGACAGGGGAATTTCAACACACTGTGTGTGGAGCCAAGCTTTCCACTGAAGCAGAGATCTTAGGAGCTAGAAGCGGAGCTGCCATTTCTGTCAGTGACATTTTAGTTAGCAGGCATGTGCAGAACTCAGATTAGATAGAACTCTGTGTCTTCTTTGTGGTAGTTCTATTTTTTACAGTTGTGTCACACACTAGTCTCCTGCGTGGCACAGTCTCTCTCTGTGTGTTCCAGGCTAGTGTTCTGTTCTAGAACCCAGGGAGGATTGAGAGTTCTGTGCCCGTGAAAGGCTGTTCCTGTGTGGGAGTGGAGGAGCCAGACTGGGCCTGTGTGTATGTGGTAATGGTTAGAGTCTCTCTATGACTCAGGCCTCCTGTTTTACTCATCGCTATACAGACAAAGGGACACTTTGTTTGGTTCTGGACCAGGCTGGCTCTGGTAAATTGGCCCAGAGTACCAGTGTCGCCTAGAGTCATACACCCACACACCCCAAACACACACACACGCACACACACACACACCGACACACACACACACACACACACACACACACACACACACACACACACACACACACACACACACACACACACACACACACACACACACACACACACACACACACACACACACACTAAACTAAACCAAACCACACACAGGAAACCAGACCAGATAAACACAAGAGAGAGACAATGTGGGCAGAGTGTAACTAATCGGACCAGACATTGAGCCAGTGTGTATCTGTGTGTTAGTTTGTGTACGTGTGTGTGTGTGTGTGTGTGTGTGTGTGTCTCCAGACCCCAGGCATTCTGTCCTGTTCTGATGCCAGTATACCAGGATGTGATATTCTTCCCACACGCTCAAGCACACATTCCTGTTACATGACTTACTGAGTCAACTTACATTAATCAATGTGAAAACATGCAGGAGATAAACATGTTAACTAGCCATTATAACCAAACAGTCCCTGTCCTCTCTGTGCCATTAATACCAAACAGTCCCTGTCCTCGTTGTGCCATTAATACCAAACAGTCCCTGTCCTCTCTGTACCATTATTACCAAACTGTCCCTGTCCTCTCTGTGCCATTTTAACCAAACAGTCCCTGTCCTCTCTGTGCCATTAATACCAAACAGTCCCTGTCCTCGCTGTGCCATTAATACCAAACAGTCCCTGTCCTCTCTGTGCCATTAATACCAAACAGTCCCTTTCCTCTCTGTACCATTAATACCAAACAGTCCCTGTCCTCGCTGTGCCATTAATACCAAACAGTCCCTGTCCTCTCTGTGCCATTAATACCAAACAGTCCCTGTCCTCTCTGTACCATTAATACCAAACAGTTCCTGTCCTCTCTGTGCCATTAATACCAAACAGTCCCTGTCCTCTCTGTGCCATTAATACCAAACAGTCCCTGTCCTCTCTGTGCCATTAATACCAAACAGTCGCTGTCCTCTCTGTGCCATTAATACCAAACAGTCCCTGTCCTCTCTGTGCCATTAATACCAAACAGTCCCTGTCCTCTCTGTACCATTAATACCAAACAGTTCCTGTCCTCTCTGTGCCATTAATACCAAACAGTCCCTGTCCTCTCTGTGCCATTAATACCAAACAGTCCCTGTCCTCTCTGTGCCATTAATACCAAACAGTCGCTGTCCTCTCTGTGCCATTAATACCAAACAGTCCCTGTCCTCTCTGTGTCATTATTACCAAACAGTCCCTGTCCTCTCTGTGCCATTATTACCAAACAGTCCCTGTCCTCTCTGTGCCATTATAACCAAACAGTCCCTGTCCTCTCTGTACCATTATAACCAAACAGTCCCTGTCCTCTCTGTACCATTAATACCAAACAGTCCCTGCCCTCTCTGTACCATTAATACCAAACACTCGCTGTCCTCTCTGTGCCCTTTGGTTTCAGCAGCGAGGGACTGAGAGGGTTTCGGGAATGGCAGCTCATGGTCACATGGTTCTATGTGGGGTGGTGAAGGGACACTTATGGTCACTCAAATATGTGTGTGTGTGCGTGCGTGTGTGTGTGTGTGTCTCTGTGTGCGTGCGTGCGTGCGTGTGTGTGTGTGTGTGCGTGCGCGTGCGTGCGTGTGCGTGCGTGTTTGTTGGACAACATAGAGAGTGAGAGTGACAGCAGAGATAGGAGGAGACTGCGGTAATGGGTGTATGTCCTTAGCCTGTGGTTAATTTGTAACATGAATAAAGCTGCAGTTCGTCTGTTTGCCTTGACGAAGTGGATGGTTGGGCTGCTGTTTCCCGATAAAGCTATACCTGATGCTAATCAACAATGAGGTATAGTTTGAACTGGTGCCATTTCATCTCATTTAGCTGTGCCTCTCAGTCTAGAGGTTCTGTACGGCTGTGATCTCTCTGTCTAGAGGTTCTGTACGGCTGTGATCTCTCAGTCTAGAGGTTCTGTACAGCTGTGATCTCTCAGTCTAGAGGTTCTGTACGGCTGTGATCTCTCAGTCTAGAGGTTCTGTACGGCTGTGATCTCTCTGTCTAGAAGTTCTGTACGGCTGTGATCTCTCAGTCTAGAGGTTCTGTACGGCTGTGATCTCTCTGTCCAAAATAAGTTTGAAGGCCAATTACTGTATGCTGTTTTCTATTTCAGACAGAGCCATGCATGAACTAAATAGATGGCTCTGATCCCTCTTGTTTAGTGCTAGACAATACAAAACAGCAGGCCAGACTAAAGATGAGAGGAAGGGGATATACAGTTGAAGTCGGAAGTTTACATACACTTAGTTTGGAGTCATTAAAATTTGTTTTTCAAACACTCCACAAATCTTGTTAATTAACAAACTATAGTTTTGGCGAGTCTGCTAGGACATCTACTTTGTGCATGACACAAGTCATTTTTCCAACAATTGTTTACAGACAGATTATTTAACTTATAATTCACTGTATCACAATTCCAGTGGGTCAGAAGGTTACATACACTAAGTTGACTGTGCCTTTAAACAGCTTGGAAAATTCCAGAAAATTATGTCATGGCTTTAGAAGCTTCTGATAGGCTAATTGACATCATAAGAGTCAATTGGAGGTGTACCTGTGGATGTATTTCAAGGCCTACCTTCAAACTCAGTGCCTCTTTGCTTGACATCATGGGAAAATCAAAAGAAATGAACCAAGACCTCAGAAAAAAAATGGTAGACCTCCACAAGTCTGGTTCATCCTGTGGGAGCAATTTCCAAACGCCTGAAGGTACCACGTTCATCTGTACAAACAATAGTATGCACGTGCAAACACCATGGGACCACGCAGCCATCATACCGCTCAGGAAGGAGACGCAGGAAGGAGAACAACAGCAAAGGACCTTGTGAAGATGCTGGAGGAATCAGGTACAAAAGTATCTATATCCACAGGAAAACCAGTCCTATATCGACATAACCGGAAAGACCGCTCAGCAAGGAAGAAGCCACTGCAATAAAACCAACATAAAAAAGCCAGACTACGGTTTGCATCTGCATATCGGGACAAAGATTGTACTTTTTGGAGAAATGTCATCTGGTCTGATGAAACAAAAATAGAACTGTTTGGCCATAATGACCATCGTTATGTTTGGAGGAACAAGGGGGAGGCTTGCAAGCCAAAGAACACCATCCCGACCGTGAAGCACGGGGGTGGCAGCATCATGCTGTGGGGGTGCTTTGCTTCAGGAGGGACTGGTGCACTTCACAAAATAGATGGCATTATGGGAGGGAAAATTATGTGGATATATTGAAGCAACATCTCAAGACATCAGTCAGGAAGTTAAAGCTTGGTCGCAAATGGGTCTTCCAAATGGACAATGACATCAAGCATACTTCCAAAGTTGTGGCAAAATGGTTTAAGGACAACAAAGTCAAGGTATTGGAGTGGCCATCACAAAGACCTGACCTCAATCCTATAGAACATTTGTGGGCAGAACTGAAAAAGCATGTGCGAGCAAGGAGGCCTACAAACCTGACTCAGTTACACCAGCTCTGTCAGGAGGAATTGGCCAAAATTCACCCAATTTGTTGTGGGAAGCTTGTGGAAGGCTACCCGAAACGTTTGACCCAAGTTAAACAATTTAAAGGCAATGCTACAAAATACTAATTGAGTGTATGTAAACTACTGACCCACTGGGAATGTGATGAAATAAATAAAAGCTGAAATAAATAATTCTCTCTACTATTATTCTGACATTTCACATTCTTAAAATAAAGTGGTGTTTCTAAGTGACCTAAAACAGGGACATTTTTACTTTGATTAAATGTCAGTATAAATGTATTTGGCTAAGGTGTATGTAAACTTTCGACTTCAACTGTATTATCTACATTTATATTCAGCCTCGATTTTCAATCATCACATCTTCCTGTGGGTTTCTTTTGTGGTTCCAAGGGCACAGTGGGTTGGAGCAGGGTGCTTGTGGGTTTGATTCCCACGTTGGAGCAGGGTGCTTGTGGGTTTGATTCCCACGTTGGGGCCGGATGCTTGTGGGTTTGATTCCCACGTTGGAGCAGGGTGCTTGTGGGTTTGATTCCCACATTGGAGCAGGGTGCTTGTGGGTTTGATTCCCACGTTGGGGCCGGATGCTTGTGGGTTTGATTCTCACGTTGGAGCCGGATGCTTGTGGGTTTGATTCCCACGTTGGGGCCGGATGCTTGTGGGTTTGATTCCCACGTTGGGGCCGGATGCTTGTGGGTTTGATTCCCACGTTGGAGCAGGGTGCTTGTGGGTTTGATTCCCACGTTTGAGCAGGGTGCTTGTGGGTTTGATTCCCACGTTGGGGCCGGATGCTTGTGGGTTTGATTCCCACGTTGGGGCCGGGTTCTTGTGGGTTTGATTCCCACGTTGGAGCCGGGTGCTTGTGGGATTGATTCCCACGTTGGGGCCGGATGCTTGTGGGTTTGATTCCCACGTTGGAGCAGGGTGCTTGTGGGTTTGATTCCCATGTTGAGGTCGGGTTCTTGTGGGTTTGATTCCCACGTTGGAGCCGGATGCTTGTGGATTTGATTCCCACGTTGGTGCCGGATGCTTGTGGGTTTGTTTCCCACATGGCTACATACACTCCATAAGCAGGTGGTAACATTGAGTGGTTGTGAATCACAACTGATTGATTGTTATGTTGTTTTGATTTGTCTCTCCAGTGGTGAACGAGGATGGCCAGCCGCTGATAGAGGGGAAACTGAAGGAGAAGCAGGTTTGCTGGAAGTTCATAAAACGTTGGAAGACTCGCTACTTCACCCTGGCAGGAAACCAACTCCACTTCCGGAAGGGGAAATCAGTATGTATCCCTTTGACACTTAGACTTTAGCTGTTCAAGTCAAATGTCCCCTCGGGGAACAATAAAGTATATCATATACACAGTGGCATAAAGTACTTGAGTATAAATACTTTCAAGTACTCTTTAAGTAGTTTTGGAGGGTATTTGTACTTTACTTTACTATTTATATTTTTGACAACTTTAACTTTTACATCACTACATTCCTAAAGAAAATAATGTACTTTTTACTCCATACATTTCTTAAGACACCCAAAAGTACTCGTTACATTTAGTACTAAACTAAACACACATGCTTCATTTGTAAATGATGTCTGAGTGTTGGAGTGTGCCCCTGGCTATCTGTAGATTTTTAAAACAATTAAATAGTGCCGTCTGCTTTGCTTAATATAAGGAATTTTAAAAATATTTATAGTTTTACTATTGATGCTTAAGTATATTTAGAACCAAACACTTTTAGACATTTACTCAAGTTGTATTTTACTCTGTAACTTTCATTTTTACTTGTCTATACATTTACTCAAGTATGACAATTGGGTACTTTTTTTCCACCACTGCATATACACAGGGGAACACTTCAAATAGACCCTTACGTAGACAGAAATCATTTTCAAAACACACACGTACACATTTACATCCCTCCAAGGAAGGCACAAACAAACGAGTCACTGGACTCCCTGTCATTATGTGTTTTTTCCTTTTCTACTTTTTAATTGAATCATGATGTGATGTTGGGTGAAACAGTGGAGTCCCCATCTCGTGACAAGGCCTAATGTCTATCTGGGGAATCAACTAGAGATTATTGTAATATCTTTGGTCCCAGTATTGAGCCTTAGTAGACGACATACTATGAGTTATAAGTTTGGCCCGCTATTAATCAATGGGTGACGCCCAGGATCTGAGTATGATGCTGCAACTTCTTGAGTCATTCTTCACTGTAATAGCTCAGTCATTCCCTTTAATAGCTCAGTCATTCTTCCCTGTAATAACTCAGTCATTCCCTGTAATAACTCAGTCATTATTCCCTTTAATCTCTCAGTCATTCCCTGTAATAACTCAGTCATTCCCTGTAATAGCTCAGTCATTCTTCCCTGTAATAACTCAGTCATTCCCTTTAATAGCTCAGTCATTCTTCCTTGTAATAACTCAGTCATTCCCTTTAATAGCTCAGTCATTCTTCCTTGTAATAACTCAGTCATTCCCTGTAATAACTCAGTCATTCCCTGTAATAGCTCAGTCATTCTTCCCTGTAATAACTCAGTCATTCCCTTTAATAGCTCAGTCATTCTTCCCTGTAATAACTCAGTCATTCCCTTTACTAGCTCAGTCATTCTTCCCTGTAATAACTCAGTCACTCCCTTTAATAGCTCAGTCATTCTTCCCTGTAATAACTCAGTCATTCCCTTTAATAACTCAGTCATTCCCTTTAATAACTCAGTCATTCCCTTTAATAACTCAGTCATTCCCTTTAATAGCTCAGTCATTCTTCCCTGTAATAACTGTAATAGCTCAGTCATTCTTCCCTGTAATAACTCAGTCATTCCCTTTAATAGCTCAGTCATTCTTCCCTGTAATAACTCAGTCATTCCCTTTAATAGCTCAGTCATTCTTCCCTGTAATAACTCAGTCATTCCCTTTAATAGCTCAGTCATTCTTCCCTGTAATAACTCAGTCATTCCCTTTAATAACTCAGTCATTATTCCCTGTAATAACTCAGTCATTATTCCCTGTAATAACTCAGTCATTCCCTTTAATAACTCAGTCATTCCCTTTAATAACTCAGTCATTCCCTTTAATAACTCAGTCATTCTTCCCTTTAATAACTCAGTCATTCCCTTTAATAACCCAGTCATTATTCCCTTTAATAACTCAGTCATTATTCCCTGTAATAACTCAGTCATTATTCCCTGTAATAACTCAGTCATTATTCCCTGTAATAACTCAGTCATTCCCTTTAATAACCCAGTCATTGTTCCCTTTAATAACAGTGTGTGTGTGTGTGTGTGTGTGTGTGTGTGTGTGTGTGTGTGTGTGTGTGTGTGTGTGTGTGTGTGTGTGTGTGTGAAGGCGAGGAAGCTCTCCACTGTGTTTTAACGATACAAATCCCTCCTAATCAGTGTTTGATTCTGACTTACATTGAGGCAGAACTTGGTTTAAGGTCATTGGACTTTACAGCAGAAATAATTATTGTGCAAAGGAAAAAGTGTTGCCTAATCAGAACCATTGAGAAAACAGTACCGTAAAACAATGTGTTGAGGTCACGTAGTCATCAGAAAGCCCATGAGTCATCATCATGTTTTATCCTGCTGTTGGTGTATGTAGTGTGGGTGTGTGTGTAGTGTTGGTGTGTGTGTAGTGTTGGTGTGTGGGTAGTTTTGGTGTGGGTAGTGTTGGTGTGTGGGTAGTGTTGGTGTGTGGGTAGTGCTGGTGTGTGGGTAGTGCTGGTGTGTGGGTAGTGCTGGTGTGTGGGTAGTGCTGGTGTGTGGGTAGTGCTGGTGTGTGGGTGGTGTTGGTGTGTGGGTGGTGTTGGTGTGTGGGTAGTGTTGGTTTATTGTTAGTCAATGTTGTTAAACGAGAGAGAGAGAGAGAGAGAGAGAGAGAGACTAAGAGAGAGACTAAGAGAGAGAGAGAGAGAGAGAGAGAGAGAGAGACTAAGAGAGAGAGAGAGAGAGAGAGAGAGAGAGAGGGAGAGAGACTAAGAGAGAGACTAAGAGAGAGAGAGAGAGAGCGAGAGAGACACAGACAGACAGACAGACAGACAGACAGACAGACAGACAGACAGACAGACAGACAGACAGACAGACAGACAGACAGACAGACAGACAGATAGATAGATAGATAGATAGATAGATAGATAGATAGATAGATAGATAGATAGATTTAATCCAGATGAATGATGTGGACATATCTTCTGAGGACTCTCTGACTTCTTCAATTCAAAACTCTGCTTTGTATTCTCCAGGCTTTAACAAATATTGAGACATTGGGGAACAAATGTAAAAGGTTGAAAGGAGAAGTGAAATTGAGCTCTCTTGCCCGAGACAATCTACATTGTAATTTAACCAACAGTTCCTCCCTCACCACAGCTGTTTAAAGCCACAAATTGGACCTCCTCTTTGTCTCTTGTTTTCTCAACTCAATCTTGCCGTGCCAATGACTCAGTTCCACATCAGCCTCTAAGCTAACCACTAACCTATACCACTAACCTGAACCACTAACCTATATCCCTAATCTATACCACTAACCTGTACCCCTAACCTATACCCCTAACCAATACCACTAACCTGAACCACTAACCTATACCCCTAACCTATACCACTAACCTATACCCCTAAACTATACCACTAACCTGAACCACTAACCTATATCCCTAATCTATACCCCTAACCTATACCACTAACCTGAACCACTAACCTAATTCCCTAACCTATACCCCTAACCTATACCACTAACCTGAACCACTAACCTATATCCCTAATCTATACCCCTAACCTATACCACTAACCTGAACCACTAACCTAATTCCCTAACCTATACCCCTAACCTATACCACTAACCTGAACCACTAACCTATACCCCTAACCTATACCCCTAACCTATACCACTAACCTATACCCCTAACCTATACCACTAACCTGAACCACTAACCTATATCCCTAATCTATACCCCTAACCTATACCACTAACCTGAACCACTAACCTAATTCCCTAACCTATACCCCTAACCTATACCACTAACCTATACCCCTAACCTATACCTCTAACCTATACCCCTAAACTATACCCCTAACCTGTACCCCTAACCTATACCCTAACCTATACCCTAACCTTAACCTTTACCCTACCCTATACCCCTAACCTATACCCTTAACCTATACCCCTAACCTTTACCCCTAAACTATACCCCTAACCTATTCCCTAACCTATACCCCTAACCTATACCCTAACCTGTACCCCTAACCTATACCCTAACCTTTACCCTAACCTTAACCTTTACCTTACCCTATACCCCTAACCTATACCCTTAACCTATTCCCTAACCTATACCCCTAACCTATACCACTAACCTATACCTCTAACCTATACCCTAACCTGTACCCCTAACCTATACCCTAACCTTTACCCTAACCTTAACCTTTACCTTACCCTATACCCCTAACCTATACCCTTAACCTATTCCCTAACCTATACCCCTAACCTATACCATTAACCTATACCCCTAACCTATTCCCCCAACCTATACCCCTGACTTATACCTTAACCTTTACCCCTAACCTATACCCTAACCTTTACCCCTAACCTATACCCTAACCTTTACCTTTACCCTAACGTATACCCCTAACCTATACCCTAACCTATACCCCTAACCTATTCCCCTAACCTATACCCCTGACTTATACCTTAACCTTTACCCCTAACCTATACCCTAACCTTTACCCCTAACCTATACCCTAACCTTTACCCCTAACCTATACCCTAAGCTTTACCCCTAACCTATACCCCTGACTTATACCCTAACCTATACCCTAACCTATACCCCTAACCTATTCCCCTAACCTATACCCCTGACTTATACCCTAACCTATACCCTAACCTATACCCCTAACCTATTCCCCTAACCTATACCCCTGACTTATACCCTAACCCATACCCTAACCTATACCCCTAACCTATACCCCTAACCTATACCCCTAACCTATAACCCTAACTTTTACCCTAACCTATTCCCTAACCTATACCACTAGGCACTTCTGTTGTTCTGAAAGGATGTTATGCAGTTTGTATCATAACTAAGCGATTTGCTTTTGATCCACAGGATGGAACAGAGCTTAGCCATGTGGTCTGTTGGTTTCTTGACCTTTTGACCTGTACACTACTGCTGGTTGTTGACCTTTTGACCTGTACACTACTGCTGGTTGTTGACCTTGGCCACCATCACTGGTCATCAGATGTTGGCATTTCCTGTAATCTCTTTTGTTCCCGGGTTCTGTCTGCCACTTTCCAACCCCACTGATGATTCCAGAATCCTTTAACAGTCCTCCTAATTGGGACCAGACAGAATCTGCTGCCAAACTACCTCAAGGTCCTCTTCTTGGCAAGGTAACTCATCCTGTGTGTGTTGCTTTGTTGAATGAGAGAGAGAGAGAGAGAGAGAGAGAGAGAGAGAGAGAGAGAGAGAGCTAGAGAGAGAGAGAGCTAGAGAGAGCGAGAGAGAGAGCTAGAGAGAGAGAGAGAGAGAGAGAGAGAGAGAGAGAGCTAGAGAGAGAGAGAGAGAGAGAGAGAGAGAGAGAGAGCTAGAGAGAGAGAGCTAGAGAGAGAGAGCTAGAGAGAGAGAGAGAAAGAGAGCTAGAGAGAGAGAGCTAGAGAGAGAGTGAGAGAGAGAAAGAGAGAAAGAGAGGGAGAGAGAGAAAGAGAGCGAGAGAGAGAGAGAGCTAGAGAGAGAAAGAGGGGGAGAGAGCGTGAGAGAGAGAGAGAGCTAGAGAGAGAGAGCTAGAGAGAGAGAAAGAGAGGGAGAGAGAGCGCGAGAGAGAGAGAGAGCTAGAGAGAGAGAGAGCTAGAGAGAGAGAGAGAGCTAGAGTGAGTGCGAGAGAGAGCGAGAGAGAGAGTGTGAGAGAGAGCGAGAGAGTGAGTGCGAGAGAGAGAGAGCTAGAGAGAGAGAGAGAGAGAGGGAGAGAGAGCACAAGAGAGAGAGATAGATAGAGAGAGAGCGCGAGAGAGAGAGAGAGAGAGAGAGCTAGAGAGTGAGTGCGAGAGAGAGCGAGAGAGAGAGCTAGAGAGTGAGTGCGAGAGAGAGAGAGAGAGCAAGAGAGCTAGAGAGAGCGAGAGAGAGAGCTAGAGAGTGAGTGAGAGAGAGAGAGAGAGAGAGAGAGCTAGAGAGTGAGTGCGAGAGAGAGAGCTAGAGAGAGAGAGCGAGAGAGAGAAAGAAAGAGAGGGAGAGAGAGTGCGAGAGAGAGAGAGAGAGAGAAAGAGAGGGTGAGAGAGAGAGAGAGAGAGGGTGAGTGTGAGTGTGAGTGTGAGAGAGAGAGAGAGAGAGAGAGAGAGAGAGAGAGAGAGAGAGAGAGAGAGAGAGAGAGAGGGAGAGAGAGAGAGCGAGCAAGACAAGCTCATAATATGCCACCTCAGTACAGCCTCACCCCTGTTCCATGTCGTCCTCTAGCCCCTTTACCTAACCGCTTCTCCAAAGTCAAGCCATAAAATACTGTTTTTATTTAACCGATTCTTAGGACACACATGCAATAGGAACTAGAGGACATGGCGAGGGGCCGAAATGGAACAGGGCCGAGGAGTATATTGACTTCTCGTTTAACCTGTGTGAGAATACATGAATAGCTTAACCACTGTAGCTAACAGAAGGCCCTCCACACAGACAGCCAGGGAGGTAAGGATGTGGGCAAGTCTATGGAGATTAACGCTTGCCATCACACACACAGCACACACACATACAACACACGCAGACTACAGAAATATGGCTGACTTGTGGGGTCTAAGGATGTGAGTATAGGTCTATGGAGAATAGCTTATAGCCTAGCGCTCGCTCTGTGACCTTATGATCCCTAAGGATTTGGCTGTGGTGTATCACACAAGTACACACACACACACACACATACACACATACACACACACACACACACACACACACTTACCCACACACACAAACACACACACACACACACACACACATATACACACACACACACACACACACACATACACATTCCACCTACACAAACACACACACACTCACACACACACACACACACACTTACCCACACACACACACACACACACATACACATTCCACCTACACAAGTCAGAAAGATGTAGCTGTCTTAAGGGGTAGAACATTAGAGGAAGTGCTTATGGGCTGAAGGATTTCATTTCCTCCCTTATATAAGGACGAAGACAGTAAAACACCCTCTTGTCTTACTGCATACATGTGCAGCGTACAGCAATGGATCTTTGCAAGAGGACCATAAAAGTTGATGTTTTGTGCTAATTTACTGTCGTAACAAATCCTAGCAACATTTTACTTTGTTACTGAAATATTTGGCATCAAGCAACACGTCGCCTATAACCGCCCCAAGGCAGCTGTTCAACATTATACAATGGGTGAGTCTAATCCTGAATGCTGATTGGTTAAAAGGGCATTCCGGCCGGTGTCTATTCCACAAGTTACCACCGGCTAAATCTATGATGTTAACATGTCTATTTACTGTCTCATCTGCCCAGCCAGGCAATTTATAAACTTGATCTTCACTATAAAAAGCATCTAGACATTGTATCACATTTCTTTTAGTCTAACATTTAGTTAGTCATTTGAAACATTGTTCCAATATTCAAATTCGATCTCCATATTAATGAACGTGTCGGGAGTCGGGACGAGACAGACAGACAGGCAGCGTTTCTCAGCCAGTCAAAATCATGAATCAGCTGGTCATCGATCCTGTAGAGGTTTTTAAACAAATGCATATGCAACTCCTGTTGTTATTATATTTGACATTTGACAAGGGATAGGAACATTGCCAGCCAGTATGACAATGGAACATTTAGGATGAACGACTGGGTCGCGTCCATAGACACACAACAAAAAGACTGAGCGACCGAGTCGCGTCTCTGGCAACTGAACCAATAGCACGAACAACCAGCCAGCTTGTGTAGCAACCCTAGATTTGTGTCGGGACTATATCTTGTGGAAGGATGAAATAGTATGAATAAATTCATCAAAATACATTTTTTAATTAAAATATGTCAATCCTTATATGAATATGTTGGTAACCCGTTGTATAAAAGTGATAATGATATTTCTAATCTTATTGGGCATTATCACCTAATTATATTTCTAATCTTACTGGCCATTATCACCTAATTATATTTCTAATCTTACTGGGCATTATCACCTAATTATATTTCTAATCTTACTGGGCATTATCACCTAATTATATTTCTAATCTTACTGGGCATTATCACCTAATTATATTTCTAATCTTACTGGGCATTATCACCTTATTATATTTCTAATCTTATTGGGCATTATCACCTAATTATATTTCTAATCTTACTGGGCATTATCACCTAATTATATTTCTAATCTTACTGGGCATTATCACCTAATTATATTTCTAATCTTACTGGGCATTATCACCTAATTATATTTCTAATCTTACTGGGCATTATCACCTAATTATATTTCTAATCTTATGGGCATTATCACCTAATTATATTTCTAATCTTACTGGGCATTATCACCTAATTATATTTCTAATCTTACTGGGCATTATCACCTAATTATATTTCTAATCTTACTGGCCATTATCACCTAATTATATTTCTAATCTTACTGGGCATTATCACCTAATTATATTTCTAATCTTACTGGCCATTATCACCTAATTATATTTCTAATCTTACTGGCCATTATCACCTAATTATATTTCTAATCTTATTGGGCATTATCACCTAATTATATTTCTAATCTTACTGGGCATTATCACCTAATTATATTTCTAATCTTATTGGGCATTATCACCTAATTATATTTATAATCTTATTGGGCATTATCACCTAATTATATTTCTAATCTTACTGGGCATTATGACCTAATTATATTTCTAATCTTATTGGGCATTATCACCTAATTATATTTCTAATCTTACTGGGCATTATCACCTAATTATATTTCTAATCTTATGGGCATTATCACCTAATTATATTTCTAATCTTACTGGGCATTATCACCTAATTATATTTCTAATCTTATTGGGCATTATCACCTAAGTGGAAGATGGTAGTCACAATATCACAATGTTAAATGGTCATATTATAAATGTGCCTCTGGGGAAACTGTCAGGGTTTACTTTCCATTCCAAAAAAGGCCATTCATGTGTAGTGGTAATGGGGAAACGACATCACGAGGCCTGTCATCGTGTTTAGTGGTAATGGGGAAACGACATCACGAGGCCTGTCATCGTGTTTAGTGGTAATGGGGAAACGACATCACGAGGCCTGTCATCATGTTTAGTGGTAATGGGGAAACGACATCACGAGGCCTGTCATCATGTGTAGTGGTAATTGTGAAATGACATCACGACATCACGAGGCCTGTCATCGTGTGTAGTGGTAATGGGGAAACGACATCACAAGGCCTGTCATCATGTGTAGTGGTTATAGTGAAACGACATCACGAGGCCTGTCATCGTGTGTAGTGGTAATAGTGAAACCACATCACGAGGCCTGTCATCTTGTGTAGTGGTAATGGGGAAACGACATCACGAGGCCTGTCATCATGTGTAGTGGTAATGGGGAAACGACATCACGAGGCCTGTCATCGTGTGTAGTGGTAATGGGGAAACGACATCACGAGGCCTGTCATCATGTTTAGTGGTAATAGTGAAACCACATCACGAGGCCTGTCATCGTGTGTAGTGGTAATGGGGAAACGACATCACGAGGCCTGTCATCATGTGTAGTGGTTATAGTGAAACCACATCACGAGGCCTGTCATCGTGTGTAGTGGTAATAGTGAAACCACATCACGAGGCCTGTCATCTTGTTTAGTGGTAATTGTGAAATGACATCACGAGGCCTGTCATCGTGTGTAGTGGTAATGGGGAAACGACATCACGAGGCCTGTCATCATGTGTAGTGTTAATAGTGAAATGACATCACGAGGCCTGTCATCATGTGTAGTGGTAATAGTGAAATGACATCACGAGGCCTGTCATCATGTGTAGTGGTTATAGTGAAACCACATCACGAGGCCTGTCATCGT
Organism: Oncorhynchus mykiss; assembly: GCF_013265735.2. Taxonomy (NCBI): domain Eukaryota; kingdom Metazoa; phylum Chordata; class Actinopteri; order Salmoniformes; family Salmonidae; genus Oncorhynchus; species Oncorhynchus mykiss. The sequence goes on from NC_048588.1 coordinate 42,332,822, forward strand.
GTGTAGTGGTAATAGTGAAATGACATCACGAGGCCTGTCATCATGTGTAGTGTTAATAGTGAAACGACATCACGAGGCCTGTCATCGTGTGTAGTGGTAATAGTGAAATGACATCACGAGGCCTGTCATCATGTGTAGTGTTAATAGTGAAACGACATCACGAGGCCTGTCATCGTGTGTAGTGGTAATAGTGAAATGACATCACGAGGCCTGTCATCATGTGTAGTGTTAATAGTGAAACGACATCACGAGGCCTGTCATCGTGTGTAGTGGTTATAGTGAAACGACATCAATAGAATTGGATGGCTGCTCCAAAACTTTCACTTATCACTATTTATTAATGTATAGCTTGTCCTGTCTCCTACAGAAGGATGAGCCAGACGACAGCACCATTGAGCTGAGCAAAGTGCAGAGCGTCAAGGTGGGGGAACTTAAAGTCTGTTCATGTAACATCAAGTCATACCCTTTGTCCACTTCTGATAACCCTATCGCCTGTTGTCTGACTGGCTGTGGCTGTGTGTGTGTGTGTGTGTGTGTCCAGGTGGTGGCTAAGAAGCGACGTGAGCGGGGTCTCCCTCGGGCCTTTGAGATCTTCACGGACAGTAAGACGTACGTCCTGAAGGCTCGTGATGAGAAGCATGCTGAGGAGTGGCTCCAGTGTATTAATGTTGCCGTGGCCCAGGCCAGAGAGAGAGAGAACAGAGAGGCCACCACCTACCTGTGACCTTGTGACCTGGAAGATATTCTACCGTGACCCGTTCCTGACCCAGAAACACAACACACAGCCCCGCACTACTGTACCATCGACTAACAACAGTCCTGTGATGTCCACGGTTTCTGATCATCTGACAGTCCAGTGATATCCACTGTTTCTGATCATCTGACAGTCCAGTGATATCCACTGTTTCTGATCATCTGACAGTCCTCCGATATCCACTGTTTCTGATCATCTGACAGTACTGTGATATCCACTGTTTCTGATCATCTGACAGTCCTGTGATATCCACTGTTTCTGATCATCTGACAGTCCTGTGATATCCACTGTTTCTGATCATCTGACAGTCCTGTGATATCCACTGTTTCTGATCATCTGACAGTCCTGTGATATCCACTGTTTCTGATCATCTGACAGTCCAGTGATATCCACTGTTTCTGATCATCTGACAGTCCTGTGATATCCACTGTTTCTGATCATCTGACAGTCCTGTGATATCCACTGTTTCTGATCATCTGACAGTCCAGTGATATCCACTGTTTCTGATCATCTGACAGTCCTCCGATATCCACTGTTTCTGATCATCTGACAGTCCTGTGATATCCACTGTTTCTGATCATCTGACAGTCCAGTGATATCCACTGTTTCTGATCATCATATCAGCCAGCTGTGGGGCAGCTGAGACTGATATCCAGACATCATTGTCAGCATTTTTGGAGAGTCTATCTATATACATTTTATAAAGGCTATTGTTTCAGTATTTAAAAGCAATAAGGATCTTACTATAACTAATGACCTTCTATTTCCAGCAAAAGCAATCAACATACTAAACCTAGCAATAAAAGCTCAATATGAACAGCATTATAGAACTGTCTTGGCCGAGACAGTGAAGATTAAGAAGCCTTAATGGACAGCAGATGAGAACGTTCTAGAACAAACAAACAAACAAGAGTTAGTGCTATTAGCATTTGAGGCAGTAGAATTTATTAATATTACCGTCATTTCAACAGCAACAAAAACACTGGTGTTATATAGTGAGTTCCAAAAGTATTGAGAAAAAATTACCAACGTCACAAATATCATAACCCCCAGACATGGTAACCATTACAATAACAGTGGAGGTTAGCACTTTTTTGGGAAGTGTGTAACTTTCTCACTCGTCATTATTCACGGTTCATTCAGGACTGTTGGTATTCATGGTAGCATCCACATTAATGTAGTAGTGTTTAGAAACATATTTTATTCTTATTTACAATAAAAGTGATTACGAAATGACACACTACATTATTATTAGCAATCATTTCTATTGGGCACAAAATAATCTGAGAATTTTGAATTTGTCCCAATACCTTTTGTCCCCTAAAATATGTACAAAATGTGCTATAATTTCTAAAAGGTTGACCCGATACGGATGAAAATCCCCTCAAATTAAAGCTGACGGTCTGCACTTTCACCTAATAGTCATTGTATCACATCCAAAGTGCTGTAGTACAGAGGCAAAACAACAACACAATTTTAACCGTCCCAATATTTTTTGGAGCTCACTGTGTGTCATATTTGATAAATGATCAGACTAGTCCCCTGGAGGTCTTAGCAGAGGCTCAGAACAACAGGGGTGGATATCGGTCACACTGCTGGGGGCAGTGCGTTCTCTCTCCTTCCAGGAAACATGTTTCTATGGAGAAACACATTTATTGGCAAAGCTATCGTCTTTGTATTCTCTCGCTTTTTTTCATCCAAAAAAAGAGCTTGGTGTGTGTGTGTGTGTGTGTGTGTGTGTGTGTGTGTGTGTGTGTGTGTGTGTGTGTGTGTGTGTGTGTGTGTGTGTGTGTGTGTGTGTGTGTGTGTGTGTGTGTGTGTGTTTACAATGACAAGCATTGTTGACAATTCTGACATGTCCCTGAATAAATACATTAAACCTGTTGTTTGCAGAACTGGCTCTCATCACAGTGGAATCTTCATTTATAAACACAAATAAATGTCAACCCCAGAGTCACGTTTTATAGAATCCGGTTATAGGTGAACGTTCCTCTTTCTCCAGAGTAATGAATGACTTGGGGGGGGGGGTAATATGTTATGGAGCAATATGTTATGGACTCTGAACTAATATTTAGTCTTTAAAACTATACACTGACAAATCGCCAAGTCAATCGAAGAACTGGTCTGGAGATGTCCTTGTGTGTTCAGAACCAGTGCCAGTTCTGTCATAATGAATGAGCTGTTTCTGTGGATGATATAATTGTTGCAGCCGGGTTAAGTCCTTTTGAATCAGTTGTGGGAAAAGTATCCAATTGTCATACTTGAGTAAAAGTAAACATAACTACATAGAAAGTTACTCAAGTAAAAGTGAAAGTCACTCAGTAAAATACTATTTGAGTAAAAGTATAAAAGTATTTTGGTTTTAAGTGTAATTGCTAACATATACTTTAGTATCAAAAGTAAAAGTATTTTGAATGAGTTGTAAGTGTAGATGATGTACACTCGGTGGCCAGTTTATTAGGTACACCATCTAGTACTGGGTCGGACCCCTCATTTGCCTCCAGAACAGCTTGAATTCTTCAGGGCATGGAAGGTGTGGCGTTCAAACGTTGCTCAATTGTATCCAAGGACCTAACGTGTGCCAGGGAAACATTCCCCGCGGCTGTACCGTTGACACCTGGCAGGATGGAGCCATGCTGCTTACACAACATCCTGCCTCTGCCATCAGCATGACCCAACAGGAACCGGGATTCGTTGGAACCAAGCAATGTTTTTTTCCACTCCTCGATTGTCCAGTGTTGGTGATGGCGTGCCCACTGGAGTCACTTCCTCTTGTTTTTAGCTGATAGGAACCCAGTGTACTGTCACATTCTGACCTTACCTTTTTGTTATGTCTTTGTTTTAGTATGGTCAGGGCGTGAGGTGGGTGGGTTGTCTATGTTAGTTTTTTCTATGATTTGGGATTTCTGTATTTGTCCTGGTATGGTTCTCAATTAGAGGCAGCTGTCAATCGTTGTCCCTGATTGAGAACCATACTTAGGTAGCCTGGTTTCACTTTTGAGTTGTGGGTGCTTATTTCCTGTTTAGTGTTTTTGTCTTTCACCTTACGGGACTGTTCGTTTGTTATTTATTGTTTTGTTCAGTGTTCTCTAGTACGTGATTAAATGCAGTGAACACTTACCACGCTGCGCATTGGTCCTCCTCTCTTTCTCCCAACGACGAACGTTCCAGTGTGGTCTTCTGCTGCAATAGCAAGGACCGACAAGTTGTGTGTTTCAAAATGCCGTTCTGCACACTGTTGTACTGTGCCTTTATTTGCCTGTTTGTGGCCCGCCTGTTAGTTTGCACGATTCTTGCCGTTCTTGTTTGAGCTCTTGTCATCAACGAGCTGTTTTCGCCTACAGGACTGCCTCTGAATGAATGTTTTTTGTTTGTCGCGCCATTCTCGGTTAACCCTAGACACCGTTGTGCATGAAAAGCCCAGGAGGCCGGCCGTTTCTGAGATACTGGAACCGGTGTGCCTGGCATCGAAGATCATATCACGCTCAAAGTCGCTAAAGTCACTCGTTTTGCCCATTCTAACGTTCAATGGAAACGTAACTGAATGTCTTGATGCCTGTCTGCCTGCTTTATATAGGAAGCCACGACCACGTGACTCACTGTCTGTAGGAGCGAACCATTTTGGTGAACGGTGGGGGTTGTACCTAATAAAATAAACCCTGTAATACTCTACCACCTCTTCAGTGGTCATACAGAGTAGAGACTAGAGACAAACAAAGCATGGAGCCTGGAGTAGCTGAAGCTGTAGAGGGATGGTTCCACTTTAACCAGCACTCTACCATGAGTTACCATGTTTGTTTTTAGGACTCTTCAACCGGGTGAGGTATACCTGTGTCAAGTTAATGGCTGTGTTTAATTAGGACTCTTCAACCGGGTGAGGTATGCCTGTGTCAAGTTAATGGCTGTGTTTAATTAGGACTCTTCAACCGGGTGAGGTATGCCTGTGTCAAGTTAATGGCTGTGTTTAATTAGGACTCTTCAACCTGGTGAGGTAAGCCTGTGTCAAGTTAATGGCTGTGTTTAATTAGGACTCTTCAACCTGGTGAGGTAAGCCTGTGTCAAGTTAATGGCTGTGTTTTAGCCCAGCTTCTGTGCCACGTCTAGATGTGTGTAAACAGTGTCTATTCAGGGCAGGCCTGTTTCCTGTAGTCCTGTGGCTCTAGGTGAATGTTGGGTCTACACTGCCTGCTCCATGGCCTGCTCTGTAATGCTATAGTAGTGTCAGAATATTGGGTCTACACTGCCTGCTCCATGGCCTGCTCTGTAATGCTATAGTAGTGTCAGAATGTTGGGTCTACACTGCCTGCTCCATGGCCTGCTCTGTAATGCTATAGTAGAGTCAGAATGTTGGGTCTACACTGCCTGCTCCATGGCCTGCTCTGTAATGCTATAGTAGAGTCAGAATGTTGGGTCTACACTGCCTGCTCCATGGCCTGCTCTGTAATGCTATAGTAGAGTCAGAATGTTGGGTCTACACTGCCTGCTCCATGGCCTGCTCTGCAATGCTATAGTAGAGTCAGAATGTTGGGTCTACACTGCCTACTCCATGGCCTGCTCTGTAATGCTATAGTAGTGTCAGAATGTTGGGTCTACACTGCCTGCTCCATGGCCTGCTCTGTAATGCTATAGTAGAGTCAGAATGTTGGGTCTACACTGCCTGCTCCATGGCCTGCTCTGTAATGCTATAGTAGAGTCAGAATGTTGGGTCTACACTGCCTGCTCCATGGCCTGCTCTGTAATGCTATAGTAGAGTCAGAATGTTGGGTCTACACTGCCTGCTCCATGGCCTGCTCTGTAATGCTATAGTAGAGTCAGAATGTTGGGTCTACACTGCCTGCTCCATGGCCTGCTCTGTAATGCTATAGTAGAGTCAGAATGTTGGGTCTACACTGCCTGCTCCATATCCTCCTCCTCCTCCTTATCCTCCTCCTCTGCCTCCTTCTTCTCCTCCTCCTCCTCCTTATCCTCGTCTTCCTCCTCCTCCCCTCATATCCTCCTCCTTCTCCCTGACCCAGTAACACAGCTGTGGTCAGCCCCCAGAATCTCACCCCAACAGCAGAGTCCACTGGTGATACAGTAAGTTGTTCAGTGTAGTTCAACACTCCTAATTCAATGAGCCTGTGGTCTTTTAACTCGCTCCAGATATCCACTGTCAGGTGGCGTCACTCCTACACGACGCTCGTCCCTCAACCTCAGTGCAGGCGGAAACGACACGCAATCTGACGTAAGGTAATGCCAGATAACAGCATGCTAGTAGTGTTCACCCACATATCAGGAGTGGGTTACATCTAGCTGGATGGACTCTGTTCCCTGCCAACCCATTGTAAAAACACCACCCAGAAGTCTGTGCGTCAGCCACTACACTATGGTGCCATGGTGATGACGTCATCATTCTATTACTGCTTCCATTTCAGAATGTTTGAAGACAATGTCTTGTGAATATTCTAGAACCAGTTACGTCAACACTTGTTCCTCTCCAGTCTCTGCCATCTTGCCCTAGATACAGAGCCTCTCAGGGTCTTTGAGCCCTTATGAGTTGAGTTGTTTTACTGTGTTTCTTCATAACTGAATACATTTACAGGCAGCTGTGTAAATAGGGTTTCCTGTTACGGTGCCTTAAGACGATACATATGTGTGTTTTAGTGGTGTCTCTTATGCCTGACGTCAGAGGATTTCTATATGCTTGTGAGAACCATTCCACGTTCGGAGCCTCTGGAGAAGAAAACGCTTCTACTGTGATTAACCAACTACAGTAGTATGTTAAACTGTTTAGATTCAATAACACAGAGGAACTTTATGTTATACGGTTCTAGATTTCACAAGATTCACAGATTTTGTATTTTTTGAGAGAATTTACAGAAATAATTCATGTTTTTGAGTATAGATAAAATTGTAGAATACATTATATCAAACTTCTATAGTGTTTGTTCTTATGTTAGATTGTATTGAAAACCACTTTGGTTTTCATTTTGAGGACAGTATTTATTTTTCCCGTATTGTAAAACCTGAAAAAACAGCTGATGCTTAATGAGATTGATTTTCTATGCATCACTTTAACATCGTGTTCTTATGTTTCTGTCAAAACCATATAAATGTAAAGACAAAATGAATGCTGTTGCCTCTTTCAGATTCAATAAGACTCACTGCTCTCTCTCTCTCTCTCTCTCTCTAAGGATTATTAAATATCCTCAATAAGAAAAGGTTGATCATTCAAAATCACACATTAGCTTCACAGCATTCATAGCTAATGTGAAAATTGTTCCATGTTCTGAAACAGAGAGGTAACTGGTTCCAGGTTCTAAAACAAAGAAAGTAAATGGTTCAATGTTCTAGAACAGAAGACAACTGGTCCAATGTTCTAGAACAGAAGATAAATGGTTCCATGTTCTAAAACAGAAGATAAATGGTTCAATGTTCTAGAACAGAAGATAAATGGTTCCATGTTCTAAAACAGAAGGTAAACGACTGAAGTAGTGGTATGTTTGTGTTCAGAGATCTCACACACGTCCCTTGTCTGGCGTCTGCGGTCTGTTTCACACACAGACAAACACACACACGGCTGGCGTCTGCTGTCTGTCGCTGCTTTAAAGGGTTTCAGCTTCTGGAGATCATTTCATCCATTCGAACAACAAATTACAGCACGGAGAGGACAGGAACAGGCAGAGGACATCACAGAGATTCATGTTTAGAGCTTGTTTAAAGATGCTGCTAACACTGAACATGCCAGCAATCACACGCACAGCTTTTTCTATGTGAATGTTCAGGCCTTTTTGGGAGTCAAAATGGATTCCCATAAAAAAAAAACGATTTTTCCTAACCTTAACCCTAACCTGCGCCCTCCAAAACATGACCTGCCAAACCCGATCTCTTAACACCCGCTCTCTTACTGCGGGTGATTCTCTGATCCACCTCTACGCAGACGACACCATTCTTTATACCTCTGGCCCCTCTTTGGACACTGTGTTAACTAACCTCCAGACGAGCTTCAATGCCAATACAACTCTCCTTCCGTGGCCTCCAACTGCTCTTCTTAAACGCAAGTAAAACTAAATGCATGCTCTTCAACCGATCGCTGCCTGCACCTGCTCGCCCGTCCAGCATCACTACTCTGGACGGCTCTGACTTAGAATACGTGGACAACTACAAATACCTAGATGTCTGGTTAGACTGTAAACTCTCCTTCCAGACTCACATTAAGCATCTCCAATTCAAAGTTAAATCTAGAATCGGCTGAACTATTTCGCAAACAAAGCCTCCTTCACTCATGCTGCCAAATATACCCTCGTAAAACTGACCATCCTACCGATCCTCGACTTCGGAGATGTCATCTATAAAATAGCTTCCAACACTCTACTCAACAAACTTTGCGTCGCCAAACCCACTGGCTACAGGTCATCTGCTAGGTAAAGTCCCGCCTTATCTCAGCTCACTGGTCACCATAGCAGCACCCACTCGTAGCACGCGCTCCAGCAGGTATATCTCACTGGTCACCCCCAAATCCAATTCCTCATTTGGTCGTCTTTCCTTCCAGTTCTCTGCTGCCAATGACTGGAACGAACTGCAAAAATCTCTGAAGCTGGAGACTCATATCTCCCTCACTAGCTTTAAGCACCAGCTGTCAGAGCAGCTCACAGATCACTGCACCTGTACATAGCCCATCTGTAAACAGCCCATCTATCTACCTACCACATCCCCATACTGGTATTTATTTATTTATTTATCTTGCTCCTTTGCACCCCAGTATCTCTACCTGCACATTCATCGTCTGCACATCTACCATTCCAGTGTTTAATTGCTATATTGTAATTACTTCACCACCATGGCCTATTTATTTCCTTAACTTACCTCATTTGCACTCACTGTATATAGACTTTTTGTTTTCTTTTGTTCTACTGTATTATTGACTGTATGTTTGTTTATCCAACGTGTAACTCTGTGTTGTATTTGTTGCACTACTATGCTTTATATTGGCCAGGTCGCTGTTGCAAGTGAGAACTTGTTCTCAACTAGCCTACCTGGTTAAATAAAGGTGAAATACATTTTTAAAATAACCTGGAAGCCAGCTACACCAATGTGTTGGAGGAAACACCATCCAACTGATGACCGAAGTCAGCCTGCAGGTGTCCGGCAGGACTCGCTAAAGCACAATGAGCCAGCCAAACCCAGACAATTGTGCACCACCCTATGGGACTTCCGGTCACAGCCAGTAACGATCAAACCCCAGGATGTGAATGAATACATTTTAATTTCTACTGGTCCATCGTGGGAATCGAACCCACAACCCTGGCGTTGCAAGTGCCAAGCTCTGCCAACCGAGACACACAAAAGCTGCAGTGTGTTCCAAGGTTCTCTGGAATTGTTACAATGTGAAATGTTCAAGCATTCGGCATATAGAATTCCTTATGTAGCAGGGTTGTGCGTTAAACATCATCTCCCTGTGCCAATAGCTGCCATTATGCTCTCATTAGAGAAACTTCTAGACTAGTTTATTGTCTGCATGGGGTTAGAAGGAGCTTTGTATTCAACACTGGGGCCCACTTTAAAATGGAACATTTTGAAGACAAGGCTAATTATTCATAATTTGGCGATGGAGAGTGATTTTATCCAGCCAACAGTCGCCAACAACATCTCACTTGGCATCGATCAGAAAACTAGTTCTCCGTTTACGGGAATTCCAGTGTTTCTGTGAAGAGTCACTCAGTGGAGATGTCAGAGTTGGACAATTCCTCCACAAGCAAGTTTAGATGTCAGGGTCAGACAATTCCTCCACAAGCAAGTTTAGATGTCAGAGTTGGACAATTCCTCTACAGGCAAGTTTAGATGTCAGAGTCAGACAATTCCTCCACAGCAAGTTTAGATGTCAGGGTCAGACAATTCCTCTACAGGCAAGTTTAGATGTCAGGGTCAGACAATTCCTCCACAAGCAAGTTTAGATGTCAGGGTCAGACAATTCCTCCACAAGCAAGTTTAGATGTCTGGGTCAGACAATTCCTCCACAAGCAAGTTTAGATGTCAGGGTCAGACAATTCCTCCACAAGCAAGTTTAGATGTCTGGGTCAGACAATTCCTCCACAAGCAAGTTTAGATGTCAGGGTCAGACAATTCCTCCACAAGCAAGTTTAGATGTCAGGGTCAGACAATTCCTCCACAAGCAAGTTTAGATGTCTGGGTCAGACAATTCCTCCACAAGCAAGTTTAGATGTCAGGGTCAGACAATTCCTCCACAAGCAAGTTTAGATGTCAGGGTCAGACAATTCCTCCACAGCAAGTTTAGATGTCTGGGTCAGACAATTCCTCCACAAGCAAGTTTAGATGTCAGGGTCAGACAATTCCTCCACAAGCAAGTTTAGATGTCTGGGTCAGACAATTCCTCCACAAGCAAGTTTAGATGTCAGGGTCAGACAATTCCTCCACAAGCAAGTTTAGATGTCTGGGTCAGACAATTCCTCCACAAGCAAGTTTAGATGTCAGGGTCAGACAATTCCTCCACAAGCAAGTTTAGATGTCTGGGTCAGACAATTCCTCCATAGCAAGTTTAGATGTCAGGGTCAGACAATTCCTCCACAAGCAAGTTTAGATGTCTGGGTCAGACAATTCCTCCACAGCAAGTTTAGATGTCAGGGTCAGACAATTCCTCCACAAGCAAGTTTAGATGTCAGGGTCAGACAATTCCTCCATAGCAAGTTTAGATGTCAGGGTCAGACAATTCCTCCACAGCAAGTTTAGATGTCTGGGTCAGACAATTCCTCCACAGCAAGTTTAGATGTCAGGGTCAGACAATTCCTCCACAAGCAAGTTTAGATGTCAGGGTCAGACAATTCCTCCACAGCAAGTTTAGATGTCAGGGTCAGACAATTCCTCCGCAGCAAGTTTAGATGTCTGGGTCAGACAATTCCTCCACAAGCAAGTTTAGATGTCAGGGTCAGACAATTCCTCCACAAGCAAGTTTAGATGTCAGGGTCAGACAATTCCTCCACAAGCAAGTTTAGATGTCTGGGTCGGACAATTCCCCCACAGCAAATGTAGCGTCACCAAGACCTGTCAGCTGGAGATTTAACACCAGCCTTAAAGCTACATGCTCTTTGTATTTATGTCTCTCCCCCTCTCTCTCTCTATCTCTCTCTCTCTCTGTCTCTCTCTCTCCCCCGCTCCCTCTGTCACTAAACACTTTCTAGAAGGACATCGCCATTTGGCATCATCAAAACCTCGACCAGTGACGATGATTCATCACCTCTTCTTCCTCTTCAGTTAGATAACTGACCTACCGGCAAAACAAAAACCAACGAACCAGAGAGAGCGATGTTTAACGCTAAAGGGCGGCCGGGCCAGAGGTGATAAATAGCTATCTCTTTAGGTCAGATGACAGTGATTTACAGACTCTTACAACACTCAGTGGCCGTGCTTTACTGGAAGCTGTAGTTACAATGCTTGGGAGAGAGTAGAATGGTGACATAGTTCTTGCAAAATTCCTTGTAACTTACGCACAAATCCCATGTTTTCCTGAAATCCATGGTTGGAGGGTTCTGCTGTTCTGGATTTACTGCGTATTCCTTCCTGATTCAGGGAATTTGCCAACCGAGATTTCTGGAAACCTGGGAATTTTTGCAACCCTAGTCCGGTCATAGCTGCCACAACCAAGGAGGAGAGCTCAAGTCCTTATCCATGGCTCCTCCATCATCTCAGAAATAGACAGGAGGGGAGTGGATGTGGCACCTCTTACTTCAAAGGGGAGATGTTCACGTACCATCGTAGAAATGAATATCAGCCCTCAGTAGCACCACTGTCTAGCGGAGCTGCGCCCTATGTTACGCTCATACACACAATCACATTCAGTCACTCAACACACGTCCCCATGAACATTCATGACAACAAAGATGTTATTTTCTCTATTAGAATTCCACTGCTCCTTTCTGTGCGATGTTGATTAATGCACACTCTCTCTGGATTACTGAAGGAGAAATGGTTTGAAAGACAGAAGGGGGAGAGGAAGACTATAGAGAAGATGAAAGGGAGGGTACAGGGAGAACGGCTCTCTTCACAAAACAGCTCTCCTTCCAACTGGATGTTCAACTTCAACATTTTATTTAACTAGACAAGTCAGATAAGAACAAATTCTTATTTACAATGACGGCCTACCGGGGAACAGCGGGTTAACTGCCTTGTTCAGGGGAACAGCGGGTTAACTGCCTCGTTCAGGGGAACAGCGGGTTAACCGCCTCGTTCAGGGGAACAGCGGGTTAACTGCCTTGTTCAGGGGAACAGTGGGTTAACTGCCTTGTTCAGGGGAACAGCGGGTTAACTGCCTTGTTCAGGGTAACAGGGGGTTAACCGCCTCGTTCAGGGGAACAGCGGGTGAACTGCCTTGTTCAGGGGAACAGCGGGTTAACTGCCTTGTTCAGGGGAACAGCGGGTTAACTGCCTCGTTCAGGGGAACAGCGGGTTAACCGCCTCGTTCAGGGGAACAGCGGGTTAACTGCCTCGTTCAGGGGAACAGCGGGTTAACTGCCTTGTTCAGGGAAACAGCGGGTTAACTGCCTTGTTCAGGGGAACAGTGGGTTAACCGCCTCGTTCAGGGGAACAGCGGGTTAACTGCCTCGTTCAGGGGAACAGCGGGTTAACTGCCTCGTTCAGGGGAACAGCGGGTTAACCGCCTCGTTCAGGGGAACAGCGGGTTAACTGCCTTGTTCAGGGTAACAGGGGGTTAACCGCCTCGTTCAGGGGAACAGCGGGTTAACTGCCTTGTTCAGGGGAACAGCGGGTTAACTGCCTTGTTCAGGGGAACAGTGGGGTTAACTGCCTTGTTCAGGGGAACAGCGGGTTAACTGCCTTGTTCAGGGGAACAGCGGGTTAACTGCCTTGTTCAGGGGAACAGTGGGGTTAACTGCCTTGTTCAGGGGAACAGCGGGTTAACTGCCTTGTTCAGGGGAACAGCGGGTTAACTGCCTCGTTCAGGGGAACAGCGGGTTAACCTCCTCGTTCAAGGGAACAGCGGGTTAACTGCCTTGTTCAGGGGAACAGCGGGTTAACTGCCTTGTTCAGGGGAACAGTGGGTTAACTGCCTTGTTCAGGGGTACAGTGGGTTAACCGCCTTGTTCAGGGGAACAGCGGGTTAACCGCCTCGTTCAGGGGAACAGCGGGTTAACTGCCTCGTTCAGGGGAACAGCGGGTTAACTGCCTCGTTCAGGGGAACAGCGGGTTAACCGCCTCGTTCAGGGGAACAGCGGGTTAACTGCCTTGTTCAGGGGAACAGCGGGTTAACTGCCTCGTTCAGGGGAACAGCGGGTTAACTGCCTTGTTCAGAGGAACAGTGGGTTAACCGCCTTGTTCAGGGGAACAGCGGGTTAACTGCCTTGTTCAGGGGAACAGCGGGTTAACTGCCTCGTTCAGGGGAACAGCGGGTTAACTGCCTTGTTCAGGGGAACAGCGGGTTAACTGCCTTGTTCAGGGGAACAGCGGGTTAACTGCCTTGTTCAGGGGAACAGTGGGTTAACCGCCTTGTTCAGGGGAACAGCGGGTTAACTGCCTTGTTCAGTGGAACAGCGGGTTAACTGCCTCGTTCAGGGGAACAGCGGGTTAACTGCCTTGTTCAGGGGAACAGCGGGTTAACTGCCTTGTTCAGGGGAACAGCGGGTTAACTGCCTTGTTCAGGGGAACAGCGGGTTAACTGCCTTGTTCAGAGGGAGCTCGGCACATCTTTATCTTGTCAGCTCTGGGATTTGATCCAGCAACCATTTAGATTATTGGTCCAACGCGCTAACCACTAGGCTAGCTGGCACCGCAACATACCCAGAGCCAAGGTATTCTCCTGAGCTGCATGCCATGAAAGCAACTAGAACGGCTCTACAAATGAACATGGCTCGTAATCCATAAGGTGAACTAGGAAACCCAGGGGTGTTCTTCTCTACCATCAACAAACTCCCCCCCCCCCCCCCCCCCCCCACCCCACCTGACTCACCACTGTGAACACACTTCATGTCTTCTCCCTTGTCAATGAAACCACTGAACTCCGTACCTCTCCTTGCTCACCAACTACAGGCCTTTCTCAAACCTCCTCTTCCTCACCAACTACAGGCCTATCTCAATCTCCTCTTCCTCACCAACTACAGGCCTTTCGCAATCTCCTCTTCCTCACCAACTACAGGCCTATCTCAAACCTCCTCTTCCTCACCAACTACAGGCCTTTCTCAAACCTCCTTTCCCTGACCAACTACAGGCCTTTCTCAAACCTCCTCTTCCTCACCAACCAGAGGCCTTTCTCAAACCTCTTCCTCACCAACTACAGGCCTTTCTCATCATGTTTAGTGTTCTCCTTGGTCAGTCTGTCATCATGGTTAGTGTTCTCCATGGTCAGTCTGTCATCATGGTTAGTGTTCTCCATGGTCAGTCTGTCATCATGGTTAGTGTTCTCCTTGGTCAGTCTGTCATCATGGTTATTGTTCTCCTTGGTCAGTCTGTCATCATGGTTAGTGTTCTCCATGGTCAGTCTGTCATCATGGTTAGTGTTCTCCATGGTCAGTCTGTCATCATGTTATTGTTCTCCATGGTCAGTCTGTCATCATGTTTAGTGTACTTTTATTTATTTTAATATTTCATTGTATTACTTTTTACCCTGCTGATTGTGTTATGTAGTGACTTTGGATGTAATGAAAAGTGTTTCAATTAAAATGGGTTATTATTAGAAGCTGCATGTTTATTTATTTATTTATTTTACCTTTATTTAACCAGGTAGGCAAGTTGAGAACAAGTTCTCATTTACAATTGCGACCATGTACTTTCTCTCCCTCTCTATCTGTTTCCCTGTCTCTCTCCCTCTCTCTCTCTCCCTCTCTATCTGTTTCCCTGTCTCTCTCCCTCTCTATCTGTTTCCCTGTCTCTCTCCCTATCTCTCTCTCTCCCTATCTATCTGTTTCTCTCTCTCTCTCCCTATCTATCTGTTTCCCTTTCTATCTGTTTCCCTATCTCTGTCCCTCTCTCTCTCCCCCTATCTATCTGTTTCCCGTTCTCTCTCTCTCTCTCTCTATCTCTCCCTCTCTCTCCCTTTCTCTCCCTATCTATCTGTTTCCCTGTCTCTCTCTCTCTCTCCCTATCTATCTGTTTCCCTTTCTATCTGTTTCCCTTTATATCTGTTTCCCTGTCTCTCTCCCTATCTATCTGTTTCCCTGTCTCTCTCCCTCTCTCTCCCTATCTATCTGTTTCCCTCTCCCTCTCCCTTTCTCTCCCTATCTATCTGTTTCCCTGTCTCTCTCCCTCTCTCTCCCTCTCTCTCCCTATCTATCTGTTTCCCTCTCTCTCTCTCTCTCTCCCTATCTATCTGTTTCCCTATCTCTCTCTCTCTCCCTTTCTCTCCCTATCTATCTGTTTCCCTGTCTCTCTCCCTCTCTCTTCCTATCTATCTGTTTCCCTCTCTCTCCCTCCCTTTCTCTCCCTATCTATCTGTTTCCCTGTCTCTCTCCCTCTATCTCCCTATCTATCTGTTTCCCTGTCTCTCTACCGCTCTCTCCCTCTCTATCTCTTTCCCTTTCTCTCTCTCTCTCTCTCTCCCTCTCTCTCCCTCTCTATCTCTTTCCCTTTCTCTCTGCCTCTCTCTCCCTCTCTATCTGTTTCCCTGTCTCTCTCCCGCTCTCTCCCTATCTATCTCTTTCCCTTTCTCTCTCTCTCTCCCTCTCTATCTCTTTCCCTTTCTCTCTCTCTCTCTCTCCCTATCTATCTCTTTCCCTTTCTCTCTCTCTCTCTCCCTATCTATCTCTTTCCCTTTCTCCCTCTCTCTCTCTCCCTATCTATCTCTGTCCCTTTCTCTCTCTCTCTCTCCCTATCTATCTCTTTCTCTTTCTCTCTCTCTCTCTCTCCCTATCTATCTCTTTCCCTTTCTCTCTCTCTCTCTCTCTCTCCCTATCTATCTCTTTCCCTTTCTCTCTCTCTCTCTCTCTCTCTCCCTATCTATCTCTTTCCCTTTCTCTCTCTCTCTCTCTCTCTCTCCCTATCTAGCTCTTTCCCTTTCTCTCTCTTTCTCTCTCCCTATCTATCTCTTTCCCTTTCTCTCTCCCTCTCTATCTGTTTCCCTGTCTCTCTCCCTCTCTCTCCCTCTCTATCAGTCTCTCCCTGTCTCTCTCCCTTCTCCCTGTCTCTCTCCCTCTATCTGTTTCCCTGTCTCTCTCCTTCTCTATCTGTCTCTCCCTGTCTCTCTCCCTCTCTATCTGTCTCTCCCTGTCTCCCTGTCTCTCTCCCTCTCTCTCCCTCTCTATCAGTCTCTCCCTGTCTCTCTCCCTTCTCCCTGTCTCTCTCCCTCTATCTGTTTCCCTGTCTCTCTCCTTCTCTATCTGTCTCTCCCTGTCTCTCTCCCTCTCTATCTGTCTCTCCCTGTCTCTCTCCCTGTCTCACTCACTCTCTCTCTGTCTCTCTCCCTCTCTATCTGTCTCTATCTGTCTCTCTCACTCTCTATTTGTCTCTCTCACTCTCTATCTGTCTCTCCCTGTCTCTCTCCCTTCTCCCTGTCTCTCTCCCTCTATCTGTTTCCCTGTCTCTCTCCTTCTCTATCTGTCTCTCCCTGTCTCTCTCCCTCTCTATCTGTCTCTCCCTGTCTCTCTATCTGTCTCCCTGTCTCTCTTCCTGTCTCTCTCTCTCCCTCTCCATCTGTCTCCCTGTCTCTCTCCCTGTCTCACTCACTCTCTCTCTGTCTCTCCCCCTCTGTCTCTCTCCCTCTCTATCCGTCTCTCCCTGTCTCTCTCACTCTCTATATGTCTCTCCCTGTCTCTCTCCCTGTCTCTCTCACTCTCTATATGTCTCTCCCTGTCTCTCTCCCTCTCTCCCTGTCTCTCTCTCTCTCTAGCTGTCTCTCTCTCTCCCTGTCTCTCTCATTCTCTCTCTAGCTGTCTCTTTCTCTCTCTCTCTATCTGTCTCCCTCTCTCTCTCTATCTGTCTCCCTGTCTCTCTCTCTGTCTCTCTCCCTCTCTCTCTCTCTCTCTCCCTATCTATCTCTTTCCCTTTCTCTCTCTCTCTCTCTCTCTCTCCCTATCTAGCTCTTTCCCTTTCTCTCTCTTTCTCTCCCTATCTATCTCTTTCCATTTCTCTCTTTCTCTCTCCCTATCTATCTCTTTCCCTTTCTCCCTGTCTCTCTCCCTGTCTCACTCACTCTCTCTCTGTCTCTCTCCCTCTCTATCTGTCTCTCCCTGTCTCTCTCACTCTCTATATGTCTCTCCCTGTCTCTCTCCCTGTCTCTCTCACTCTCTATATGTCTCTCCCTGTCTCTCTCCCTCTCTATCTGTCTCTCTCTCTCTAGCTGTCTCTCTCTCTCCCTGTCTCTCTCATTCTCTCTCTAGCTGTCTCTTTCTCTCTCTCTCTATCTGTCTCCCTCTCTCTCTCTCTATCTGTCTCCCTGTCTCTCTCTCTGTCTCTCTCCCTCTCTGTCTCTCTCTCTCTCTGTCTCTCTCCCTCTCTCTCTCCCTCTCTCTCACTCTCTGTCTCTCTCTCTCTCTGTCACTCTCTCTCTCTCTGTCTCTCTCTCTCTCTGTCTCTCTCTCTCTCTGTCACTCTCTCTCTCTCTGTCTCTCTGTCTCTCTCTCTGTCTCTCCCTCTCTGTCTCTCTCTCTGTCTCTCTGTCTCTCTCTCTGTCTCTCCCTCTCTGTCTCTCTCTCTGTCTCTCTCTGTCTGTCTCTCTCTGTCTCTCTCTCTCTCTGTCTCTCTCTCTCTCTGTCTCTCTGTCTCTCTCTCTGTCTCTCCCTCTCTGTCTCTCCCTCTCTGTCTGTCTCTCTGTGTTTGAAGTTGTGTGAATGTGTGTGAAAGTGTGCAGGATCACATGTAATCCTTATTAAACATAGCTAACACCGCAAGGGGGTGTGGTCTGCCCAACGCATCACTGGGGGTAACTGCTCCGCCCACAACCGTAAGGCTCTCCAGAGGGTAGTGAGGTCTGCCCAACGCATCACCGGGGGCACACTGCCTGCCCTCCAGGACATCTATAGCACCCGATGTCACAGGAAGGCCAAAAAGATCATTAAGGACAACAACCACTCGAGCCACTGCCTGTTCACCCCGCTGTCATCCAGAAGGCGAGGTCAGTACAGGTGCATCAAAGCAGGGACCAAGAGACTGAAAAACAGCTTCTATCTCAAGGCCATCAGACTGTTAAATAGCCATCACTACCTAGCTACCACCCGGTTACTCAACCCTGCACCTTAGAGGCTGCTGCCCTATATACTGTACATAGACATGGAATCACTGGTCACTTTAATAATGGAACACTAATCACTTTAATAATGGAACACTGGTCACTTTAATAATAGAACACTGATCACTTTAGTAATGGAACACTGGTCACTTTAGTAATGGAACACTGGTCACTTTAATAATGGAACACTGGTCACTTTAATAATGGAACACTGGTCACTTAATAATGGAACACTGGTCACTTTAATAATGGAACACTGGTCACTATAATAATGGAACACTGGTCACTTAATAATGGAACACTGGTCACTTTAATAATGGAACACTGGCTCCTTTAATAATGGAACACTGGTCACTTTAATAATGGAACACTGGCCCCTTTAATAATGGAACACTGGCCCCTTTAATAATGGAACACTGGCCCCTTTAATAATGGAACACAAGCTAGGAACACAAGCATTTCACTACACCCGCAATAACATCTGCTAAAAATGTGTATGTGACCAATAAAATGAGATCTGATTTGATCTGATCTGCTCCCTCGCCGTGGGGCTCTGTGCTCCTATTAAAGTGCTGGAATGTGACGGTCGATCTAACTTGTTACAAAAAGAAAGTCTTCGTGCCGTAGCTGTGTGATTTCACAACGTGTTGCTAGGGTCTCTCTCACATACTGTAATATACTGCCAGAGGCATACAGCACATTGCCTTTGGTGCCCTTCTAGTGGGAAATTCATTCCAGACATACATTGGGAATGCAGTTACAGGGCACTTTCCTATATTGGACTTGTAGAAGACGTGTGTTTTATTTCCTTAAACAGTTACACACAATGGTTGTTAACATTTTTTTTTTTTTGCGCAGACAAATTCATTAAAAACAATCCATCGTGTAGCATTATGTACGTAACAAAAACAGGACCCATAAGATTAGACTGCTGTCCCGCTGTTTCCTCATTAATACATACATTAATCACAGCTGATGTGTCAAATGTGTTAACTAAGCCTATATGTTTGGTCCAATCTGAGTTACTGAGCCGTTTTTCTGTTTGCGTCTAGAGGCTGCTGTGGTGTGAGCCAAAACACTCTCCCTCTCTTTCTCTCAGTGTAGCCAGGTTCAGCCAGGGACATCAGTCGTAGTTTTCCTTGAAGCCCACATTATTAGCAAAATAGTGATAATTATGCACAACACCCCCAATTGTAGCAGGTAGCCTGGTGGATAGAGCGTTGTACCAGTAACAGAAAGGTTGCTGGATCAAATCCCTGAGCTGACAAGGTAAGAAATCTGCAGTTCTGTCCCTGAACAAGGCCGTTTACCCACTGTTCCCCGGGCCGTTTACCCACTGTTCCCCGGGCCGTTTACCCACTGTTCCCCGGGCAGTTAACCCACTGTTCCCCGGGCAGTTAACCCACTGTTCCCCGGGCCGTTTACCCACTGTTCCCCGGTCAGTTAACCCACTGTTCCCCGAGCAGTTAACCCACTGTTCCCCGGGCAGTTAACCCACTGTTCCCAGGGCAGTTAACCCACTGTTCCCCGGGCCGTTAACCCACTGTTCACCGGGCAGTTAACCCGCTGTTCCCCGGGCAGTTAACCCACTGTTCCCCGGGCAGTTAACCCACTGTTCCCCGGGCAGTTAACCCACTGTTCCCCGGGCAGTTAACCCACTGTTCCCCGGGCAGTTAACCCACTGTTCCCCGAGCAGTTAACCCACTGTTCCCCGAGCAGTTAACCCACTGTTCCCCGGGCAGTTAACCCACTGTTCCCCGGGCAGTTAACCTACTGTTCCCCGGGCAGTTAACCCACTGTTCCCCGGGCAGTTAACCCACTGTTCCCCAGGCAGTTAACCCACTGTTCCCAGGGCAGTTAACCCACTGTTCCCCGAGCAGTTAACCCACTGTTCCCCGGGCAGTTAACCCACTGTTCCCCGAGCAGTTAACCCACTGTTCCCCGGGCAGTTAACCCACTGTTCCCCGGGCCGTTTACCCACTGTTCCCCGGGCCGTTTACCCACTGTTCCCCGGGCAGTTAACCCACTGTTCCCCGGGCAGTTAACCCACTGTTCCCCGGGCAGTTAACCCACTGTTCCCCGGGCAGTTAACCCACTGTTCCCAGGGCAGTTAACCCACTGTTCCCCGAGCAGTTAACCCACTGTTCCCCGGGCAGTTAACCCACTGTTCCCCGAGCAGTTAACCCACTGTTCCCCGGGCAGTTAACCCACTGTTCCCCGGGCAGTTAACCCACTGTTCCCCGGGCCGTTAACCCACTGTTCACCGGGCAGTTAACCCACTGTTCCCCGGGCAGTTAACCCACTGTTCCCCGGGCAGTTAACCCACTGTTCCCCGGGCAGTTAACCCACTGTTCCCCGGGCAGTTAACCCACTGTTCCCCGGGCAGTTAACCCACTGTTCCCCGAGCAGTTAACCCACTGTTCCCCGAGCAGTTAACCCACTGTTCCCCGGGCAGTTAACCCACTGTTCCCCGGGCAGTTAACCTACTGTTCCCCGGGCAGTTAACCCACTGTTCCCCGGGCAGTTAACCCACTGTTCCCCAGGCAGTTAACCCACTGTTCCCAGGGCAGTTAACCCACTGTTCCCCGAGCAGTTAACCCACTGTTCCCCGGGCAGTTAACCCACTGTTCCCCGAGCAGTTAACCCACTGTTCCCCGGGCAGTTAACCCACTGTTCCCCGAGCATTTAACCCACTGTTCCCAGGGCAGTTAACCCACTGTTCCCCGAGCAGTTAACCCACTGTTCCCCGGGCAGTTTACCCACTGTTCCCCGGGCAGTTTACCCACTGTTCCCCGGGCAGTTAACCCACTGTTCCCCGGGCAGTTAACCCACTGTTCCCCGGGCAGTTAACCTACTGTTCCCCGGGCAGTTAACCTACTGTTCCCCGGGCAGTTAACCCACTGTTCCCAGGGCAGTTAACCCACTGTTCCCAGGGCAGTTAACCCACTGTTCCCAGGGCAGTTAACCCACTGTTCCCCGGGCAGTTAACCTACTGTTCCCCGGGCAGTTAACCCACTGTTCCCCGGGCAGTTAACCCACTGTTCCCCGGGCAGTTAACCCACTGTTCCCAGGGCAGTTAACCCACTGTTTCCCGGGCAGTTAACCCACTGTTCCCATGGCAGTTAACCCACTGTTCCCCGGGCAGTTAACCCACTGTTCCCCAGGCAGTTAACCCACTGTTCCCCGGGCAGTTAACCCACTGTTCCCCGAGCAGTTAACCCACTGTTCCCCGGGCAGTTAACCCACTGTTCCCCGAGCAGTTAACCCACTGTTCCCCGGGCAGTTAACCCACTGTTCCCCGGGCAGTTAACCCACTGTTTCCCGGGCAGTTAACCCACTGTTTCCCGGGCAGTTAACCCACTGTTCCCCGGGCAGTTAACCCACTGTTCCCCGGGCGCTGAAGATGTGGATGTCGATTAAGGCAGCCCTTCCTGCACCTCTCTGATTCAGAGGGGTTGGGTTAAATGCGGAAGACACATTTCAGTTGAATGCATTCAGTTATACAACTGACTAGGTTTCCCCCTTTCCCCTATAGACAGACCCCTGGGTTGAGAATGAACCAGCCCATCAGACAGTTGCCAGAATTGCCCTATGTTCAGTTCGTCCGTAGTAGTCCAGAGCCTCTCAATGTAGTGTAGTTGACCTCTCACCTCCACAGAGGGTGAAAAATAGAGATAAGAGAAGGACAGGGGGTGAAATAGAGAGAGAATAGAGGAACAGAGGGTGAAAAAGTAAGAGAATGGGACCAAATCCTACTACCCTGGCCTGCAGTGACCACAACATCCTCACTTCAGGAGCAACAGAATATCAAGCTAGTCCTGCCCTCTTGTGGTGAAACATAACACATGCTCATCAGAACACTATTGACATAAACTAAATTACACAATCCGCAATCTGTGATCAATAACATATAGACCAACCTCTGTTTAACCTAGTTAACCCAGGGGTGACAGGTAGCCTAGAGTGTAGAGGAGGTAGGTAGCCTAGTGGTTAGAGTGTAGAGGAGGTAGGTAGCCTAGTGGTTAGAGTGTAGAGGAGGTAGGTAGCCTAGTGGTTAGAGTGTAGAGGAGGTAGGTAGCCTAGTGGTTAGAGCGTTGGACTTGTAACCGAAAGGTTGCAAGATCAAACCCCCGAGCTGACAAGGTACAAATCTGTCGTTGTCACGCCCTGGTCTTAGTATTTAGTGTTTTCTTTATTAATTTGGTCAGGCCAGGGTGTGACATGGGTTTATTATGTGGTGTGTTTTGTCTTGGGGTTTTCGTACGTATTGGGATTGTGGTTTAGTGGGGTTTTCTAGCATAGTCTATGGCTGTCTGGAGTGGTTCTCAATCAGAGGCAGGTGTTTATCGTTGTCTCTGATTGGGAACCATATTTAGGCAGCCATATTCTGTGAGTGTTTCGTAGGTGATTGTTCCTGTCTCTGTGTTAGTTTGCACCAGATAAGGCTGTTTAGGTTTTCATGTTGCGTTGGTTGTTTTTGTACTGTTCGTGTTTCTTCTTTATTAAACAATGTATCAGAATAACCACGCTGCATTTTGGTCCGACTCTCCTTCACCTGGAGAAAACCGTAACTGTCGTTCTGCCCCTGAACAAGGCAGAGAACCCACTGTTCCCCTGAACAAGGCAGAGAACCCACTGTTCCCCTGAACAAGGCAGAGAACCCACTGTTCCCCTGAACAAGGCAGAGAACCCACTGTTCCCCTGAACAAGGCAGAGAACCCACTGTTCCCCTGAACAAGGCAGAGAACCCACTGTTCCTAGGCCGTCATTGAAAATAAGAATTTGTTCTTAAATGACTTGCCTAGTGAAATAACAGGAAGTTAATTTTACCTACCAGTATCACTTCCCACTATGCGTAAGGCGTAATAAGGCACACGAAGGTGTAATCGACAGGTTTGGAATTACACATGACTCTGGGGTATCACACTGGGTTTTAATAAATCAATTAAATGAAAAGTATTTATCCGAAAGGAGCAATTATTTACAATGCTAAGAAAAGGTTATCAATGCTTGACGATTAGGAGCCTGATAATGTGCTGGATAGTTTTTCACACTTGGATCATGAGGACAACACGAGTCCCATTTGCCAGTCGGTGTGTAGGCCTGTTAGAGCCCAGTCCCGACACGCAGCCCAGTCCCCTACACGCAGCCCAGTCCCGACACGCAGCCCAGTCCCCTACACGCAGCCCAGTCCCCTACACGCAGCCCAGTCCCTACACGCAGCCCAGTCCCTACACGTAGCCCAGTCCCCTACACGCAGCCCAGTCCCCTACACGCAGCCCAGTCCCCTACACGCAGCCCAGTCCCCTACCGGCAGCCCAGTCCCCTACACGCAGCCCAGTCCCCTACACGCAGCCCAGTCCCCTACACGCAGCCCAGTCCCCTACACACAGCCCAGTCCCTACACGCAGCCCAGTCCCGACACGCAGCCCAGTCCCCTACACGCAGCCCAGTCCCCTACACGCAGCCCAGTCCCCTACACGCAGCCCAGTCCCCTACACGCAGCCCAGTCCCTACACGCAGCCCAGTCCCCTACACGCAGCCCAGTCCCCTACACGCAGCCCAGTCCCCTACACGCAGCCCAGTCCCCTACACGCAGCCCAGTCCCCTACACGCAGCCCAGTCCCCTACACGCAGCCCAGTCCCGACAGCTTGACAACGAAATAGGTTGACCAGGTGCTTTTCAATTTCATCTGGAAGAATCGTACACATCATATTAGGAAATCTGTCGTTATGAACACACATGAATATGGTGGTCTCAATTTTATTTTAATTTTTTTAGATTTTCCTACTTTGAATAATACTTAAGATAAATTGGGCTAATAAACATTTCTTAAAGAATCCAACTTCAATCATCCCTCACAACTTCTCCCGATTTGGTGACTTCAATTTTAAGTTACTTTGTAACTATAGTATCTATAACATTGATGAGATTCCTACAAAATGATCTGCTTTTCATAGACAAGTATTAGCGTGGTCGTTGATATATATCAACATAATTTCCGCCCCGCAGAGGTATTTCGTTTGGAACAATAAGGACATGTATAGAAACAAGCCTTTATGTTCGAAGAACTGGTTTAATAATCATATCCTGCTGGTGGGTCAACTTTTTAATGCAGAAGTTTTGTTACTCAATTATGAGGAATTTATATCTCATGTCGTTACAATATCCCTGTAACACCTAGAGAGTTCTCCATAGTCTATTCCATCTGGAACTCTCATGTTGTTTAACCAGGCCTCACCTTCTTGACCTACCCTCACTTAATCCAGTTGACTCTCCGTTAGGAAAAATATGTTTCTCCTTGTTCCCTCAGAACAACAGGTCTATACATGTTTTATTTCAAAGGGAGATTGTATCCATTCCTTATGTCACACGTTACTGGAATACATTGGTCACTAATATCTGTTGGGAATAAACGTCTGGTTATTACCACACAAATACCTGCTGGTTAACAAGGTCAGAGAGGTCTCTTTCAGAATGATCCATAATAATTACCCTGCGAATCATTACCTGAAGAAACTTTAAAACAGACATTAACATTGATTGTATTTTTTTGTGTTGAGCATCCAGAAACAGTTGACTTTATTTCAGCATTGTCTACATGTAAAGATTTTTTTTTAGTTTCATAATTGTTAATATACTTGATGACTTTGGTTTTTATGTGGGAGAATGTGCTGCTCGGTTTCCTTAATTATAATAAGGATAAAGAACACATTCTCGCCAAATAATTCAGAATGCGCTAATGGAAACATTTCATAAATTCACTAATAAAAAATAAAAAAAGTATTCTGTTTTCTAGAAGGAATTCGAGCAGTACATTAAGACCATTCTACACTATTCTAATCAGAAAGCTGTTAAAACAATCAAGCCGTGTGTATCTTTTAAGGTCTTTGTATAATCTGTAATGTGTTGTAACCCTCAAGAATATGTTATCATTGTTGGTTTGTATGTTTACTGGTTTTTCTGAAAAAGAAAAAAAAAGATTTGTTTAAAAAAATGGGTGTATGTAGGTCTGTCACTGTTGAAGGGATAAGAGTGGTCATGAACAGGTGTTTGAACACGCCCCATTTTGGCTACTTTCACACCTGTAGCCCAATCAGATTTTACCCACACTAATTGGTATTTCTCAGAGCTGATCCGATTGGTCAAATGACCATTAGTGGACAAAGACAAGACATATGCTGCCTGTGTGAACGCAGCCTATAGCGGACCGCAGCTTTTCATGACCTGTAGCACGGCGTAACAAAATACAAGTCAAATCAATTGTTTCCTTTATTTATTAATTTTTTTAATTGTGTAAAAATCAGACATGAACACATGCAGACTAAAAACCAGTGTAACAAATTCACCACGATCCTAAAAAAAAAAAAGGTTCTGAAATCAAGAGTCTGCAATCCAGCTGTAAAAAAAAGAAATATGGTCTATTTCTAGAGAAGCCCAGTAGGTCCTTTGCATCTGTACAGAACACTGTTTTAGCGAACGCACATTTGACCAACGGAATGAGCCAACACACAGAACCCGGAAGTCACCTTCAGTCCACTGAGCTAAAAAAAAATAAAAAATATTGACGTCTTTCCTGAATGATTCTTTTATTGTTGAATACACATTTATTCCTTCTACCACTGAAGTGTCGCTTTTATAAATCAAAGCATTGTCAGTAAATCAGCAGTTCACCATCTTTACACTGTAAATACGTTCTCTCCAAGTCCATCATTTGACATTTAAACTAAAAATTAAAAATAAAATAAAAGAGGTTTGAATGGAAGGATTGGGGTGGGAAAGCAGAACAAAAATAAAAAAGACAAAAACAGCATTAAGGAGCGGAGGTTCCTCCTCCCGACCCTGGTCAGCGGCGGTGGCGCCCGTGACCCGAGTGTCCCCCGCTGCTGCTATGGCGTTTGCCCTTGTGGGTGCGCTCCCGCTCGTACGACCTGGACCGATCCCTCCTGTCTCCACGGTGATGTCCTCCCCCAGGACCACCTCTCTCGTGCTTGTGCTTCTTGGCCGAGGAGAGGTCCGACGTGCTGCGGTCTGTGTCCCGCTCCCTCCCCCGTTCCCTCTCTCCCTTGCTGGCAGAGCGCGACCTGGACCTCTTCCTCTTGTGAGCCCCTCCTCCGCTGCTGCTATGACGACTCGATGGCTTGGGGTCGATGTTGCCATGGTGGCCGGGCTTTGACTTGAGATGTGGGAGGAGGGGGGAGGGCGGATGTCGTCGGGGTGAGGGGCTGCGGCTGTGAGAGCGACTACGGGAACGAGAACTGTAGGTCCCAGAACGACTGCGTCGGCTGTTGTAACTGCAGAGACAGTAAAGAAAACAGTTCAAACAGTGGGCTTCAGCAGTAACCTGGCCGCAAAGTAGAGCAGTAACCTGGCCGCAAAGTAGAGCAGTAACCTGGCCGCAAAGTAGAGCAGTAACCTGGCCGCAAAGTAGAGCAGTAACCTGGCCGCAAAGTAGAGCAGTAACCTGGCCGCAAAGTAGAGCAGTAACCTGGCCGGTACTGTAGTAACAGTCTGCAAAGTACTATAGTAACAGTCTGTAAAGTACTGTAGTAACAGTCTGTAAAGTACTGTAGTAACAGTCTGCAAAGTACTATAGTAACAGTCTGTAAAGTACTGTAGTAACAGTCTGCAAAGTACAATAGTAACAGTCTGCAAAGTACTGTAGTAACAGTCTGCAAAGTACTGTAGTAACAGTCTGTAAAGTACTGTAGTAACAGTCTGTAAAGTACTGTAGTAACAGTCTGTAAAGTACTGTAGTAACAGTCTGTAAAGTACTGTAGTAACAGTCTGTAAAGTACTGTAGTAACAGTCTGTAAAGTACTGTAGTAACAGTCTGTAAAGTACTGTAGTAACAGTCTGTAAAGTACTGTAGTAACAGTCTGTAAAGTACTGTAGTAACAGTCTGTAAAGTACTGTAGTAACAGTCTGTAAAGTACTGTAGTAACAGTCTGTAAAGTACTGTAGTAACAGTCTGTAAAGTACTGTAGTAACAGTCTGTAAAGTACTGTAGTAACAGTCTGTAAAGTACTGTAGTAACAGTCTGTAAAGTACTGTAGTAACAGTCTGTAAAGTACTGTAGTAACAGTCTGTAAAGTACTGTAGTAACAGTCTGTAAAGTACTGTAGTAACAGTCTGTAAAGTACTATAGTAACAGTCTGTAAAGTACTATAGTAACAGTCTGTAAAGTACTATAGTAACAGTCTGTAAAGTACTGTAGTAACAGTCGGTAAAGTACCAGTTTACTACAGTAATTTACATCCAGTCTACACAGTAATTAATGAAGGAGTGAGGTCTTACTGTCTGCGCGGGGAGCGTGATCGCGAGCGAGTTCTGGAACGAGATCCACTCCCATTGTTCCTTCCTATCTTCACCTCCTTCCTCAACCTGAGAAGAGAGAGGAGAGAAGAGAGAGAAAAGATGCCATTTCCATTAGAGGTGTCTGCTTTGCATAAAAATACAACTTCAACAGGGGAAAAACAATAAGCCCGGTTTATGTTGAAGAATATGTCTTTACCCGTTGTGTGGGCTCTTGGAGCCCTGGGCTCTGCTGTCCGGCTCTTTCTTTACAGGTTTGAGGGCCTGGAGGTTTGGAGATGTATCCTCCACCTTCACTACATTGGGGGAACCTAAGGAACACAGACGCATAACATGTCATTACACCGGTTGGTCCCCGTTTAAGGTAAACTCACAGGGTTTAAATAAACAACTATGGTAAGGTAACCTCACAGGGTTTAAATGAACAACCATGGTAAGGTAACCTCACAGGGTTTAAATGAACAACCATGGTAAGGTAAACTCACAGGGTTTAAATGAACAACCATGGTAAGGTAACCTCACAGGGTTTAAATAAACAAGTATGGTAAGGTAACCTCACAGGGTTTAAATGAACAACCATGGTAAGGTAACCTCACAGGGTTTAAATGAACAACCATGGTAAGGTAACCTCACAGGGTTTAAATGAACAACCATGGTAAGGTAACCTCACAGGGTTTAAATAAACAAGTATGGTAAGGTAACCTCACAGGGTTTAAATAAACAACCATGGTAAGGTAACCTCACAGGGTTTAAATGAACAACCATGGTAAGGTAACCTCACAGGGTTTAAATGAACAACTATGGTAAGGTAACCTCACAGGGTTTAAATAAACAACCATGGTAAGGTACCCTCACAGGGTTTAAATGAACAACCATGGTAAGGTAACCTCACAGGGTTTAAATGAACAACTATGGTAAGGTAACCTCACAGGGTTTAAATAAACAAGTATGGTAAGGTAACCTCACAGGGTTTAAATAAACAAGTATGGTAAGGTAACCTCACAGGGTTTAAATGAACAACCATGGTAAGGTAACCTCACAGGGTTTAAATGAACAAGTATGGTAAGGTAACCTCACAGGGTTTAAATGAACAACCATGGTAAGGTAACCTCACAGGGTTTAAATAAACAACTATGGTAAGGTAACCTCACAGGGTTTAAATAAACAACCATGGTAAGGTAACCTCACAGGGTTTAAATAAACAACTATGGTAAGGTAACCTCACAGGGTTTAAATAAACAAGTATGGTAAGGTAACCTCACAGGGTTTAAATGAACAAGTATGGTAAGGTAACCTCACAGGGTTTAAATGAACAACCATGGTAAGGTAACCTCACAGGGTTTAAATAAACAAGTATGGTAAGGTAACCTCACAGGGTTTAAATAAACAACTATGGTAAGGTAACCTCACAGGGTTTAAATGAACAACTATGGTAAGGTAACCTCACAGGGTTTAAATAAACAACTATGGTAAGGTAAACTCACAGGGTTTAAATGAACAACCATGGTAAGGTAACCTCACAGGGTTTAAATAAACAACTATGGTAAGGTAAACTCACAGGGTTTAAATAAACAAGTATGGTAAGGTAACCTCACAGGGTTTAAATAAACAAGTATGGTAAGGTAACCTCACAGGGTTTAAATAAACAACTATGGTAAGGTAACCTCATAGGGTAAGGTAACCTCACAGGGTTTAAATGAACAACCATGGTAAGGTAACCTCACAGGGTTTAAATAAACAACTATGGTAAGGTAAACTCACAGGGTTTAAATGAACAACCATGGTAAGGTAACCTCACAGGGTTTAAATAAACAACTATGGTAAGGTAACCTCACAGGGTTTAAATAAACAACTATGGTAAGGTAAACTCACAGGGTTTAAATGAACAACCATGGTAAGGTAACCTCACAGGGTTTAAATAAACAACTATGGTAAGGTAAACTCACAGGGTTTAAATAAACAAGTATGGTAAGGTAACCTCACAGGGTTTAAATAAACAACTATGGTAAGGTAACCTCACAGGGTTTAAATGAACAACCATGGTAAGGTAACCTCACAGGGTTTAAATGAACAACCATGGTAAGGTAACCTCACAGGGTTTAAATGAACAACCATGGTAAGGTAACCTCACAGGGTTTAAATGAACAACCATGGTAAGGTAACCTCACAGGGTTTAAATGAACAAGTATGGTAAGGTAACCTCACAGGGTTTAAATGAACAACCATGGTAAGGTAACCTCACAGGGTTTAAATGAACAACCATGGTAAGGTAACCTCACAGGGTTTAAATGAACAACCATGGTAAGGTAAACTCACAGGGTTTAAATGAACAACCATGGTAAGGTAACCTCACAGGGTTTAAATAAACAAGTATGGTAAGGTAACCTCACAGGGTTTAAATGAACAACTATGGTAAGGTAACCTCACAGGGTTTAAATAAACAAGTATGGTAAGGTAACCTCACAGGGTTTAAATGAACAACTATGGTAAGGTAACCTCACAGGGTTTAAATGAACAACTATGGTAAGGTAACCTCACAGGGTTTAAATAAACAAGTATGGTAAGGTAACCTCACAGGGTTTAAATGAACAACCATGGTAAGGTAACCTCACAGGGTTTAAATGAACAACCATGGTAAGGTAACCTCACAGGGTTTAAATGAACAACCATGGTAAGGTAACCTCACAGGGTTTAAATGAACAACCATGGTAAGGTAACCTCACAGGGTTTAAATGAACAACCATGGTAAGGTAAACTCACAGGGTTTGGATCCAGGAGAGAAGCCCCCCAGGTTGGACAGAGCTGGGGTCCCATCGGGGTTCAACCCTTTAGCCTTCAGCTTGGCCTCCTGCAGAGACATCTTCCTCCTCTCCACTTCCTTCTCCAGGTGGTCATAGTCCGGCTGGCCCAGAGAGAGAGACAGTGTAAGGAGGGTTGAGAGGTTAAGGTGAGGTCTCATCATACAGCAGGAGAGACAGTGTAAGGAGGGTTGAGAGGTTAAGTTGTATTGTATCATACAGCAGGAGAGACAGTGTAAGGAGGGTTGAGAGGTTAAGGTGAGGTCTCATCATACAGCAGGAGGATGCATAGAGGAACCAGGCCATGGTTCCAGGGTTGCTAGAAGGTTAGGGGCTGATACTGTACAGACATTTTTATTTATTTGATTATTATTATTTATTTTTACCTTTATTTTACTAGGCATTTACTAGGTTAAAAACAAATTAGTATTTTCAATGATGGCCAAGGTTAACTGCCTGTTCAGGGGCAGAACAACAGATTTGTACCTTGTCAGCTCGGGGATTCGAACTTGCAACCTTCCGGTTACTAGTCCAACGCTCTAACCACTAGGCTACCCTGCAGCCCCAGTATGTACCTTCTTCCTGGTGTACAGTTTGAGGGTGGTGATACAGATATCCTTGATCTCTTCCTCCGTGGCTCCAAACAGCAGATACCAGTGAGGTCTGGATGGGAGAGGCATCTACAGACACACAGAAACACACAGCAACTTAGTTAAGGAGAAGTTTATCTATATTTTCATCAACATTTTTAATTAGTATTTCTGTGAATTGATGTGGCTCTCTGCAATTACTGCATGTTTTGGAACTACTGAACATAACAGGCCAATGTAAAATGTGATTTTTGGATATAAATATGCACTTTATCGAACAAAACATACATGTATTGTGTAACATGAAGTCCTATGAGTGTCATCTGACGAAGATCATCAAAGGTTAGTGATCCATTTTTATCTCTATTTGTGCTTTTTGTGACTCCTCACTTTGGCTGGAAAAATGGCTGTGTTTCTGTGACTTGGACCTGTGACCTAACATAATCATTTTTTTTTTTTTTTTTTTTAATCAGACACTGTGGCTGGATTAACGAGAATGTTATCTTTAAAATGGTGCCCAGTAATTGTATGTTTGAGAAATTTGATTTATGAGATTTGTTGATTTGTATTTGGCGCAATGCAATTTCATTGGCTGTTGGCAAGCGGTTCCGCTAGTGGAAGACTAGAGATTGGAAGAGGTAGGAGAAAGACGGAGAGAAGGTGAGATGAAAAGGAGAAGCCAAATCCAATCCAGCCGTACCTGGAGAGCTCTGGCAGCCAGGTAGATGCAGGCACATGCGATGGTTTCAGCTTGGAATCTCACAAACACGTTGGTCCTAAGGCTGTCATTCATGTAGTTCCTACAAGGACACAAGCAACATACAGATACATAGCACCATCTCCTCCCATAGCCTTGTGTCCCTCCCCCAACAGACCAGATCACAGAAACACTGGTCTGGGCAGTCACCAGCTGGTCCTCAACAGCTAAAGGATGTGCAGGCTTGTTCCACGTTGACCGTGTTACTTCAACCATGTGTTAGTGCAGGGGTGAAACAAAAGCCTGCACAGTGCAGCTCTACAGGACCAGAGTTGGTGACCACTCAAATAAAGACAGTTATACATCTGAAATAATAATAAACACAAACAGTATGGAGACTCTAGTTTAGCTTTGTCTCTCTCTCTCTCTCTCTCTCTCATCCATGTTGGTGTTGGGCTGGACATGCAGCGTCACAGATGAAAGCTTGTACACAGGACAGGACGATTATCCAAGAGCCCACTGGTCTATACCGTCTAAAGACAATACGGCACCAAAAACAAAAAGTACACAAGTCCTATTCAGAGGTGGACATGCGTCCTACCATTCTCAGAGGACATGCCTGTCTAAAAGTATGCATGCAAACAGCAAGGGAATGCAGAGCAGACCGAGGTGACCAGAGACATACAGCAGCCCGTTTACAATATGCAGCCATCGGCCAGATAGGTAATGACTTATCCCTTGGCAGAGAGGAGATGGGACCGCAGATCAAGGATCCGATTGGACAGGTCAGACATGATGCACTCGGCAGTTAAAGAGTCGCTAGGCAACCCTGAACTCCACATCAAAGGGCCAACACAAAGCTGCCATGTGTAGAACAGTGACGCGACGGTTGATGGAAGCCATCAGGGTTCAAGGTGTTTTAAAGTGGGATTCTAATTGTAGCTAGTGGTCTTGAGTTTCAGTGACCCTGATAAGCTATAGCTCAGGCATGGCAACATCTGACAGACAACAGACATTTCAGACGGATGGTTTTGTCGCCTAGCAAGCAGTCAGACAGAAACAGGAAAATGAGGGGGTGACGGAACAGAAGACTGTTGGTGAAATCCTTTCCCACCCTATACAGATCCCACCCCAACGTGTACCCGTCAGGATTCAATGGAAGCTGGGTCTGATATGCAAAACCCAGCTTTACTGATGGAACAAACAAAAAAACTAGCTCTAAAGACATTGAAATCTAAACTTGTCCTCGCTGAATTCCCCATTCTGAGCCAGTCCTGGAGCGTGACCCTTGTGTGTGTGTGTGTGGGGGGTTGTCATATGATTTCAGATCGGACAACATTCAGACAGCCTCAAAATGAAAAGCAGCACACACAAGGGTCCCCCAGAACAGACTCCCCTAGACTGGACGAGGGTTGGAACCTTGGACTATAGATAGCGACTACTGCTAAAAAAAAATTAAAAAAGGCCGGTGGAAATGAATGGGTGACGAGACAGGTCCTTGGTGTCAAAGCCTGAGCAGGATCATCCTGAAAGACATGTCTGGAGATCACGTCAGTTTGTGAGAAAAAAAAAATCAAACAGACAGTTCAACAGCACACTTTAACTACTGCATCAAAAAGGTATACCCAGAAAACGATCCAGTCAACAACAACAAAACTATGCTTACTTCAAATCTAAAGCAAGCAACTAGAAAATAAAATGCTATTGTTGTTAGAGCTATCTATTTGGTTAAAAAAAACAAAATAAAAAAAACAGTTTAACCTTGGAAGCACAATCCCAAAAAACACAAATCCTTCTGGACACCCCCAAGAGAAAACAAGACCATGTTGGCAGTTGGGAAAGGCCCGCCCCCTTCAGTGGATCTCGGGCAGAGAGCTCTCACTGGATTGGCTGTCTCCGAGAAGGGCAGCCAGCCAATGGGGGGAGCTTCCTGGGGTCATGTGGTTGGAGGAGCAGAGTTCAGAGGTTCTTTATGAGACTTACCAGCATGGACTACCCTTTAATCAAAGAGTAGAGAGAAAGGACAAAGTTAAACTGAGTTCCTTGGGCACCTGAATCAGACTATAAATAGCCAGGTAAAGGACAAGAGGATAACAAACAGGTCTCAATAATGAATCCATCAGAGAAAAGGGGTTACAGAGGGGTGGAATCAGACGTAGGGCACCGGGTTAGTTCAGGTACAGGCCATGTACTTACCAGGCGGTCTGGACCAGAGTCTGGTTCTTCTCACATTCCAGGACTTGCAGGTACATGACAATGATCTGGAAGAAGACCAATTGACATTATGCAATAACCAACGCGGTTTCACAACCCCTAGACCGAAGAATGCAAACCACCAGCCTTGTACTGAGAATTCGCCAATGTTCTGGAACATCATAACTACAGCGGTGTCATGTGAGTCACAGAAACCGTCACAGCCTTAACTGAACAGCAGTGTTAGTGGAGTGTGATAGGTTGGGCCTAAAGCTAATGCTGAGAGGTAAATGTGGCTGTCTGTTGAGTCAGAATAACACCGGTTGCAATGCATGAGAGTTGTGAGAGGTGTAACTGGGTCTCACCTTGTGCGGATGCTTGACGTGTACGCAGAAGCCCAGCTCCTTCAGGATTCTCCGTTCAGCTTTGATCACTTGGTTTTTGGTATTAATGTAGTTCTGATCAAGAATCAATGAACTTGCACTCCTGCTTTATAAAAAAGAATGAAAATAACCGAAAATGTTTCCCCCCCCCCAATCAAAAACAGACTAAAAGACAGCACCCTTCTGCTTTGTTTGACTGGTTCTCTTTTCCCCTTGGACCAACTTAAAGCAACAGGCCCAAATTGAGTGTTTTTTTTTTTTAGGGGTTTAGTTGGCTCCTGTGATTTCAGTGGAAGCTTTTGAGTCACACGGTGCAATGTCTGCCCGAAGTCACCACACATCACAGCTTTGACAGAAATATCAACAAACCCTAAACATGACCGAACCTGGGCGGAACTAGACTAGCCAATCAGTTCCTCACCTCGTATTGTTGTATTAGGAATAGAAACGGGACGCAAAAAATATATATTCTCAACTTTAGGGTGACGACAAATACGGTGTAAAAGAAAATAATCAATTGACTGACTTCCGTCATACAGTCACCCCATAAGGAAGCATTTACAAGCCAAACATACACTTCACCACATTATGGAAAGAAAATCCTTAAGGTATGGGCCTACACTACGATTACCTACAAAACATGCACTTTAAAAAAAAACGAATTGTAAGAAAATGGATCCACGAGACTAGAAATGTGAGTGGTGGCCAAAACCCCTTTCCATTTACAGAACAAAACCTCAGGTTTTTAAAAGACGACAAACATACTAAACTTTGGACATCACTGTCTAGACTCATACATGTACTGGGTGTAAAAAAATATATATATGTTGATGTACACTTTATTTAACTAGGAGAGTCACATTGAGATAGACGTGGTTTTCATCTGAACCCCAACGGCATTAACTTCCAAGAAGCGCGGAAAGGACCCTAGAATCTCTCTTAACCCAGATAAAAACCTGGAACTAATGCAGCACAGATCTCATCCCATTCAGTCCTGGTAGCTCCCAGTTAACACACAGAACATTAAGGACGCCAGAGCAGAAGTTATGTAAGTGTCCTGGCATTCCAATCTGGTACTCTGACATGATAATGGCAACAACGTGACTCTTTAGCTATCTGGTACTCTGATATGACATGGTAATAACATGACTCTGTAGATAATACCTCTGGGCGCCAGATCTCAGTCAGAACTAAATACATTTTCTAACTGAACATTTACTAGACCGCAAACATGACCCGTTACAATTAAAACGTGTATTTCATGGCACAAAAACAAGTTTGGATTTACTAATTTCCTGACTTCAGTGGAGTCTAGACAGGATGACAAAAACATGTGACATGGAAAATGTGTACAGCTTCAGTTCGTGTTTCTAAGTTACTACACAAGCTGAAATCAGTCAGGTGGAATAGCTACATCTACTTCAGACTGACTTAAATTTAGCATACCATGGTCAATTTCAAGAGAAAACTATTTCATCCAAATAAAATCTAAAATAAATAAATAAATAAAAACAAGCACCTGAAGAACTCAGTTTATGTCCAGTCACAGGTGGCGATGTAGAGAAAAACAACTCCACCAACCCAGCTCTTAAACATATTCTCGCCCTTCAATATTAAATCTAGATAGTGAACATATGCATATCAACAATTCAGCAAATATTCTAAGAGGAAAGAAAAAGGTGATATTTCTGTGAAAGCCACGAATGCCATTTGGTGAATGAGGGAGGTTGCTCTGTAGTACATACTGTATGTAGTGTTTGAGCTACATTACCACAGGATCCGCAAACACCCAAAGCTTAGACTGAGTCAAAGGAGTCCCCAAGGCTCCCAGCCTAGGACCTGCGGCCAACCTGTCCTCCCCGATCCCAGTGCACCGCAGTGACTCACACCACGGGCGTCTCCCAGGGGAGGGGGGGTGACACCTCGCTCATGGTTGTCATGCCGACTGCTTCATCTCTACGTACCATTCCACATCACCCAGGCTTTGGTAAATGTAGCTGGTCGCTGTTAGTTGGTTGCAAGGGAAAAGAGAACCCAAGTTAATACCACAGCCTCAGAATTGGAACTGAACAGATTATTCTGGTCAAAGAAAGACACTCGTCTAGCACAGTGTTGTCTTCTGGTGCCAAATTGGTTTTGTCTTGGCAAAGCAACACTTTAGGTTAGACGTGTTAATGCATCACCTTTCACTGAACTACTTGTCTATGTAGGTAGCTGTGAATATATTGCTGTAACTACCATTGATCAGAGATGAGGAAACTGAAACGTTTTAGAGTATGGTTTAGAGTACATGGATCAACAGAAGGTCACTGTCACATGAATACATCAGATCAACATCATGCAAGATACTGAAAACATAGTTACTAATTCATGTAATGCCAGATGAATACATTTGCCCTCTCACCAATGGTTGCCGTACATTTAACAGAAATGAAGGAAAGTTTCTATATGGATGCTTACCTTTTGCCTCTATGACTCTGTTTTAAATGGTGAAAAACATTGATGACGTCTCTGAATCGTCTTGGTGCTTCCTCGATCTTGGACGCCAAGTTGACACAGGCCATAGCAACAATCTGGGGGACACGAATAGAATAACAGAACTTTAGCGTATGACGCTAGATGTGGTTAGCTATCAAAACATTAACATTACTCTGGGGCCTTGCAATGATAAACACTTTATATAAAAAGTGGTAAGCTATATCAAATCAAATGTTAGATAGCTACAATCAGTTAGGAATGGTTTCAACCTTAAAACCGGGCCTATGTGGGTTATGTGACAAACCAACTACTCTAACTTACAGTAAATGACAATATGGCCGCCAATTTAAACGTTCCCTCTCCGCACACCACCAGTGAGTCAAAGATCGTTCCGTCTGTGAGTGTCGTAGCTAAACTAACTGTTGTGTTGCTAAACAGCTGAAAGAGACACTGACTTACCTCAAAACTGTGTTTGACAAACGATTTAGAGTAGAAAAAACGATGAAAAAGAACTTGACCCGTAGCCATTGCCACCTGTAATGTAAAGAACAAAATTACATTAGACGGAAGTATCGTTTATCGTGGAATTGAAAGCAGACATCCGCCATTTTGTCCTGGTCATCCCACAGCCCCGGATGTAATCGCTCTACACGTATAAATTAAACTACTTCATTATATAAGTAACATTAGTAAAACACAGATAATTGCGCTAAATAACACATCTGATTCAATAAATTTACCCGTCACTGACCAAGTTAGCCTACTAGATTACACTAATCAATAAATTAGCTAGCTGTGAGTTAGGCCTTGGCTTGGGTATTTCCCTTCCGTGGCCTCATTTTGACGGGTTATATCAACAAAGAGGTGAGTTCTAAAACAATGGCAACTATAGTAACCTAGTTATGTTTTTCAGATGTTGACGGTAATGGATTGACATTTTTTTTAGTGTTTACCTGTGGCAATCGTAGAAGAATACCAGCCGATTGAATTAGCTCACAACCCAGGATACGGAGGTCGGTCTCCGTGTGCAGGTCGAGGCCATCGAGCATAGACGGGGTTGGCTGAAGCCTTTCCTCCGGTATGAGAGAGTTGCTGATAGTGAGGTAAACTTCAGAGTAAACTCTGTCGCCTATAAGGATCCCATCGTTGTTCGTGGACGTGTTGGGAACGGCGGAGATTGGAACAGCGGCCATGTTCGCCACAAATGAAAGCATTGAACGACACAACAACGCAGAGAGCCTGGACAGCTTCACCGACCGAGAAAGGAGAGATGATCAAATCGATGACGTCAGCGCGCTGTTGAACTACGTACACAATACGTACACGGAACTTTGTGACAGGAATGAAATAGTTCCAATGAATCATACATTTGGCTGAAGTGCCTTACGGCATTTTTGTTACAATAGGCTATATAATATTAGTCATATCATTTTGCATACAATTTGGTCTGTAGTCCCATGGGAATGGATGATGGAAAGGAGCAAGCAAGTCACTTTTGGTAACTGTCTGGAATTGTCAATGACGATAATTCTGGGAACTCTTTTTTTTTAAAATGCAGCGTTTGAACATATCCATCCGCCCGTCTTACTGCGACAATGTATACTGAACAAAAATATAAAGGCAAGAGTGAGTGATCTCGTCAGGGTATGGATAATTGCCATGGATAAAAATGCAATTGTGTTCGTTGTCCGAAGCATATGCCTGCCTTATCCATGGCCCCACTACCATTACGGGGCACTATTTTCATCAGTAAACCGCTTACCCACACCACGCCATAAACGTGGTCTTTGGTTGTGAGGCCAGTTGGATGTACTGCCAAATTCTCTAAAATGACGTTGGAGGCAGCTTGTGGTATAGAAATAAACATTAAATTCTCTGGTGGACATTCCTGCAATCAGCATGCCAATTGCACACTCCCTCAAAACTTGAGACATCTATGGCATTGTGTTGTGTGACAAAACTGCACATTTTAGAGTGGCCTTTTATTGTCCCCGGCACAACAAGGTGGACCTGTTTAATGATCATGGTGTGTAATCAGTTTCTTGATATGCTACACCAGTCAGGTGGATTGGGTTATTTTGGAGAAATGCTCACTAACAGGGATGTTAACAAATTTGTGCAGAAAAGTTAGAAGATAAAAAAAAAAAAAATTGTGCATATGGAACATTTCTGGGATCTTTTATTTCCGCTCATGAAACACGTTACATGTTGAATTTCTATTTTTGTTCAGGGTAGTTTGTTTTGTTCAGGGCAGTTTGTTTTGTTCAGGGCAGTTTGTTTTGTTCAGGGTAGTTTGTTTTGTTCAGGGCAGTTTGTTTTGTTCAGGGTAGTTTGTTTTGTTCAGGGCAGTTTGTTTTGTTCAGGGTAGTTTGTTTTGTTCAGGGCAGTTTGTTTTGTTCAGGGCAGTTTGTTTTGTTCAGGGTAGTTTGTTTTGTTCAGGGTAGTTTGTTTTGTTCAGGGCAGTTTGTTTTGTTCAGGGCAGTTTGTTTTGTTCAGGGCAGTTTGTTTTGTTCAGGGTAGTTTGTTTTGTTCAGAGCAGTTTGTTTTGTTCATGGTAGTTTGAGACCTGCAGCCATTGCATGAGACAGAAGCTGTCAGACAGAAAAATTATTCCGCAGCGCGCTCTCTCACCAGTGAATTACGTTTGGTTCCTAGTGAATACACACGGCAGTAGAACATTTGAGGTGCAGGTACTCAGTTCCACGTCATTTCATCAAGCTATGACACCCACTATCTCAGATTGTTCTGACATGGTTTCTATAGTTAGTAACAGATACAATTAGCATTTCTGAAACATTATTTTGTTGAAATATAGTTTGATCTCTGACAAATTAAGATAATTGATTGCACCCAAATTGGCCATTTTAATGTATAGGATTCAGATAATATTCAATAAATATAGTACATAACATCCACTTTGTACCAAACTTCTTCCTACAAATGAGTAAGACATAAGGAATTCCCCCCCAAATGGGCAAAAGTCACCTGTGGACCCCCCCCCACCCTATGCCAATCCAACCCCAACAACCACTATCACTATTCCCTGTGAAGCTGGTGATGCCCCCCCCCCCCCTGTCCCCCCCGTCCCCCCCGTGGCTGTCAGGGGTTGGCAGGTCCCTCACATCCATTTGGCTGTCAGGGGTTGGCAGGTCCCTCACATCCATTTGGCTGTCAGGGGTTGGCAGGTCCCTCACATCCATTTGGCTGTCAGGGGTTGGCAGGTCCCTCACATCCATTTGGCTGTCAGGGGTTGGCAGGTCCCTCACATCCATTTGGCTGTCAGGGGTTGGCAGGTCCCTCACATCCATTTGGCTGTCAGGGGTTGGCAGGTCCCTCACATCCATTTGGCTGTCAGGGGTTGGCAGGTCCCTCACATCCATTTGGCTGTCAGGGGTTGGCAGGTCCCTCACATCCATTTGGCTGTCAGGGGTTGGCAGGTCCCTCACATCCATTTGGCTGTCAGGGGTTGGTTGGCAGGTCCCTCACAGCATACATCAGAAGACACACAGTGTGTTCTCTCCTCTCAGCCAGAAGCACAGGTGTTGTTTGACCATAGCAGAACAGACCTGTCTGGGCATGGTTCAGAGTAGATCAGCTCGTATCAGTTTTTTAAGAGCTCCTGCAGGTGTCCTCCTTACTTTTATATCATTTCCTGGATCTAATGTCTCGTAAAATCACAGAGGGATAGAAAAAATATATATAGATTCATTGGAGAAAATACATCATCGTATGCAAAGCCCTTGAGGTGTAGACGGCTACAATTTACGGATGCATTGACTGTTTACTGTTACCAGTTGGTTGACTTTTCAAATAAAATGTATTGGTCACTTACACATATATAGCAGCTGTTACCAGTTGGTTGACTTTTTGTTAATTTTATTTATTTATTCATGAGCGTTTTGTATAATCAGTTGAGAGCTGCCAGTAAGTTATCTCATATAGCAATAGAGGCCCTATATAATGACTGTATATTAGAAGTCAACAGGTAGCACAGTGGTTGGTTTGCCATTACATGATGAAAGTCAATCTGACAATGTGATAGAAGGAAAGACAGACATATTGCTCTTTTAGCCAAAGGCTTCTACGTTGAAAGTTGAACACAGAATTCTCCAACTGTCTTGACACATCAGCAAAATTGTGTCGGGGCCCCAAAGTCAATGCTCAGGCAACAATTAGCAAAAGCGATACTGTATCACTCTGAAGGTAATGGTGACGCAGGATATGGATTGTACAAACAGCAGAGGGCGACAGAGTACAGACGATGGAAAGGTTTCTCAGTGAACGTGAAGACAGCGGTGTGTTCCTGCACACACACACACTGGTTGTTTGTGTGTAGTGGTGACCTTGGATGGTAGCCCTGAGCTGGCCTGATGTGTGTGTGTGTGTTGATCAGTGATTGTTAGATGTGTGTCTGTGTGTGTGTTTTTGTGTGTCTGGGAGTGATGTTCTGGCCTGATATTGTTTAATGGGTGCGTGTGTGGTTACTAAGGTTACACACTGCTGTGTGACATTGGCGTGTCACAGTGCATTCGGAAAGTATTCAGACCCCTTGACTTTTTCCACAC
Source organism: Oncorhynchus mykiss (assembly GCF_013265735.2). Classification (NCBI taxonomy): domain Eukaryota; kingdom Metazoa; phylum Chordata; class Actinopteri; order Salmoniformes; family Salmonidae; genus Oncorhynchus; species Oncorhynchus mykiss. The sequence continues at coordinate 42,373,760 of NC_048588.1, forward strand.
TTTCTTATGTTACATCCTTATTCTAAAATTTATCAAAACATATGTTTCCTCTCCCATAGCGACAAAGTGAAAACAGGTTTTTCGTTTTCTTTTTTTGCAAATGTATTAAAAAAATTAAAAACAGAAATACCTTATTTACGTAAGTATTCAGACCCTTTGCTATGAGACTCAAAAATTGAGCTCAGGTGCGTCCTGTTTCCATTGATTATGCTTGAGATCTTTCTACAACTTGATTGGAGTCCACCTGTGGTCAATTCAATTGATTGGACATGATTTGGAAAGGCACACACCTGTCTATACAAGGTCCAACAGTTGACAGTGCATGTCAGAGTAAAAACCAAGCCATGAGGTCCAAGGAATTGTCCGTAGAGCTCAGAGACAGGATTGTGTCGAGGCACAGATCTGGGGAAGGATATCAAAACATTTTTGACGCATTGAAGGTCTCCAAGAACACAGTGGCCTCCATCATTCTTAAATGGAAGAAGTTTGGAACCACAAAGACTCTTCCTAGAGCTGGCCGCCCAGCCAAACTGAGCAATCGAGGGAGAAGGGCTTTTGTCAGGGAGGTGACCAAGAACCCGATGGTCACTCCGACAGAGCTCTATTGTTCCTCTGTGGAAATAGGAGAACCTTCCAGAAGGACAACCATCTCTGCAGCACTTCACCAACAGGCCTTCATAGTAGAGTGGCCAGATGGAAGCCACTCCTTAGTTTGAGAAACAGACACCTCACAAGTCAACTGGCAACTTCATTAAATACTACCCGCAAAACACAAGTCTCAACGTCAACAGTGAAGAGGCGATTCCCGGGATGCTGGCCTTTAAGGCAGAGTTGCAAAGAAAAAGCCATATCTCAGACAAGCCAATAAAAATAAAAGATTAAGATGGGCAAAGGAACACAGACACTGGACAGAGGAACTCTGCCTCGAAGGTCAGCATCCCGGAGTCGCCTCTTCACTGTTGACGTTGAGACTGGTGTTTTGCGGGTACTATTTAATGAAGCTGCCAGTTGGGAACTGTGAGGTGTCTGTTTCTCAAACTAGACACTCTAATGTACTTGTCCTCTTGCTCAGTTGTGCACCGGGGCCTCCCACTGCTCTTTCTATTCTGGTTAGTGGCAGTTTGCGTTGTTCTGTGAAGGGAGTAGAACACAGCATTGTATGAGATCTTCAGTTTCTTGGCAATTTCTCGCATGGACTAGCCTTCATTTCTCAGAACAAGAATAGACTGACGAGTTTCAGATGAAAGGTCTTTGTTTCTGCCCATTTTGAGCCTGTAATCAAGCCCACAAATGCTGATGCTCCAGATACTCAACTAGTCTAAAGGCGGCCAGTTTTATTGCTTCTTTAATCAGCACAGTTTCCAGCTGTGCTAACATAATTGCAAAAGGGTTTTCTAATGATCCATTAGAGTATTTGCTGAGTATTTGCAGGGTTCTTGATTATAGAACAGATTGCAGCTGGTGGAAATCTGCTCTGCTTCCAGCACACCTGTCTCTACTTACACAATTACATAGACAGAGACTACTGGTGGAGTGGTGGCAGGTTAGGGAGGTCCAGGGTGAGAAATAGAGGGCATGGCAGGTTAGGGAGGACCAGGGTGAGAAGTAGAGGGCGTAGCAGGAGCAGATGTAACAGTACAGGTACATTACCCAAGATGACATAGCAGTCAGACGTCCTTTGTCCTCGTCTTGTCGTGTCCCGTATATATATATATATATATATATATATATATATATATATATATATATATATATATATATATATATATATATTTACACCTTTCTTCGCATATCTTTTATATATTTTCTTTTCCAAAAACTCAACTTCAAAACACTCCTGCAACCCGCCTCACCAATTTAAAAAAATAAGTATTATTTGACCTCAAATCTGAAATCCACAATAGAAGCTAGCCAGAAGCTAGCCAGAAGCTAGCCAGAAGCTAACCAGAAGCTAGCCAGAAGCTAGCCAGAAGCTAACCAGAAGCTAGCCAGAAGCTAGCCAGAAGCTAGCCAGAAGCTAGTCAAAAGCTAGCCAGAAGCTAACCAGAAACTAGCCAGTTTACTGGCTAACATTAGTATTCAGCTAACCACGGTTTGTGGTCATCAGCTATTCTTTAGCTCGAAAATCTATTGCCAGTTTTGTACACCGCGACTCAGACCAGAACATACCAGACCTATTTTTCTCTCCATATCCCCGGATTTAAACCTCAAGCTCTTGACATTTACACCTGGATTTCGCAGCTAGCTAGTGGCTATCCGTGTGACTATTGGCTTACGTCGATCCCGGAGGAAACATCAATTATTCCGGAGCTAGCCAGCTGAAAAGTTCCATCAGCCATTCCTGGGCTACAATCACCTATCCGGACCCGTTTTACTGCCAATGCGGAGCCCCATCAGGCCTTCACGACTGGACTACCGACGTTATCTGCCAGAGGGAGTTATCCAACTGGCCCCTCCGTCGCGACGTTACCTGAACGCCCATCTGCGGCCCGCTAATCGTTAGCTGTCTTATCGGCTGCTATCTGAATAGGTCTATCGGACAATTTTTCTTGAGTCACTATATCTACTTTGCCAATTGGATTGATCCCCTCTACCACACGGAACCCCACTAATCTACCGACAGAAACGCACGAGGTGGCTAAAAACAGACCTCCATACTATGCTAGCCTGCTACCGATGGCCCGGCTAGCTGTCTGAATCGCCGTGACCCCAACCAACCTCACTACTCACTGGACCCTTATGATCACTCGACTAAGCATGCCTCTCCTTAATGTCAATATGCCTTGTCCATTGCTGTTCTGGTTAGTGTTTATTGGCATATTTCACTGTAGAGCCTCTAGCCCTGCTCACTATACCTTATCCAACCTTTCAGTTCCACCACCCACACATGCGATGACATCACCTGGTTTCAATTATGTTTCTAGAGACAATATCTCTCTCATCATCACTCAATACCTAGGTTTACCTCCACTGTATTCACATCCTACCATACCTTTGTCTGTACATTATACCTTGAAGCTATTTTATCGCCCCCAGAAACCTCCTTTTACTCTCTGTTCCAGACGTTCTAGACGACCAATTCTCATAGATTTTAGACGTACCCTTATCCTACTCCTCCTCTGTTCCTCTGGTGATGTAGAGGTGAATCCCTGTAGTGCCTAGCTCCACTCCTATTCGCGCTCTCTTTTGAGGACTTCTGTAACCGTAATAGCCTTGGTTTCATGCATGTTAACATTAGAAGCCTCCTCCCTAAGTTTATTTTATTGACTGCTTTAGTACACTCTGCCAACCCGGATGTTCTAGCCGTGTCTGAATCCTGGCTTTGGAAGACCACCAAAAATTCTGAAATCTTCATCCCGAACGACAACATTTTCAGGCAAGATAGAACGGCCTAAGGGGGCGGTGTTGCAATCTACTGCAGAGATAGCCAGCAGAGTTCTGTCCTACTATCCAGGTATGTACCCAAACAATTTGAACTTCTACTTTAAAAAATTCACCTCTCTAAAAACAAGTCTCTCACCGTTGCCGCCTGCTATAGACCACCCTCTGCCCCCAGCTGTGCTCTGGACACCATATGTGAACTGATTACCCCCCATCTATCTCCAGAGCTCGTGCTGCTAGGCGACCTAAACTGGAACATGCTTAAAACATCCCAGCCATCCCACAATCTAAGCTTGATGCCCTCAATCTCACACAAATTATCAATGAACCTACCAGGTACCACCCCAAAGCCGTAAACACGGGCACCCTCATAGATATCATCCTAACCAACTTGCCCTCTAAATACACCTCTGCTGTTTTCAACCAAGATCTCAGTGATCACTGCCTCATTGCCTGCATCCGTAATGAGTCAACAGTCAAATGACCTCCACTCATCACTGTCAAACGCTCCCTGAAACACTTCAGCGAGCAGGCCTTTCTAATCGACCTGGTATCCTGGAAGGAAATTGATCTTATCCCGTCAGTAGAGGATGCCTGGTTATCTTTTTTAAATGCCATCCTCACCATCTTAAATAAGCATTCCCCATTCAATAAATGTAGAACCAGGAACAGATATAGCCCTTGGTTCTCCCCAGACCTGACTGCCCTTAACCAACACAAAAACATCATATGGTGTTCTGCATTAGCATCGAACAGCCCTTATGATATGCAACTTTTCAGGGAAGAATGAAACCAATATACACAGGCAGTTCAAGCAGAAATTTGCTTCCTGCAACACTAACTCAAAAAAGTTCTGGGACACTGTGAAGTCCATGGAGAATAAGAACACCTCCTCCCAGCTGCCCACTGCACTGAAGATAGGAAACACTGTCACCCCCGATAAATCCACTATAATTAAGAATTTCAATAAGCATTTTCTGCGGCTGGCCATGCTTTCCACCTGGCTACCCCTACCCCGGTCAACAGCACTGCACCCCCCACAGCAACTCGCCCAATCCTTCCCCATTTTTCCTTCTCCCAAATCCAGTCAGTTGATGTTCTGAAAGAGCTGCAAAATCGGGACCCCTACAAATCAGCCGGGCTAGACAATCTGGACCCTTTCTTTCTAAAATGATCTGCCGAAATTGTTGCTACCCCTATTACTAGCCTGTTCAACCTCTCTTTTGTGTCGTCTGAGATTCCCAAAGATTGGAAAGCAGCTGCGGTCATCCCCCTCTTCAAAGGGGGGGACACTCTTGACCCAAACTGCTACAGACCTATATCTATCCTACCCTGCCTTTCTAAGGTCTTCGAAAGCCAAGTCAACAAACAGATTACCGTCCATTTCGAATCCCACCATACCTTCTCCGCTATGCAATCTGGTTTCAGAGCTGGTCATGAGTGCACCTCAGTCACATTCAAGGTCCTAAATGATATCTTAACCGCCATCAATAAGAAACAATACTGCGCAGCTGTATTCATTGTATTCATTGACCTGGCCAAGGCTTTCGACTCTGTCAATCACCACATCCTCATCGGCAGACTCGACAGCCTTGGTTTCTCAAATGAATGGCTCACCTGGTTCACCAACGACTTCTCTGATAGAGTTCAGTGTGTCAAATTGGAAGGTGTGTTGTCCGGACCTCTGACAGTCTCTATGGGGGTGCCACAGGGTTCAATTCTTGGACCGACTCTCTTCTCTGTATACATCAATGATGTCGCTCTTGCTGCTGGTGAGTCTCTGATCCACCTCTATGCAGACGACACCATTCTGTATACTTCTGGCCCTTCTTTGGGCACTGTGTTAACAACCCTCCAGGCGAGCTTCAATGCCATTCAACTCTCCTTCCGTGGCCTCCAATTGCTCTTAAATACAAGTAAAACTAAATGCATGCTCTTCAACTGATTGCTAACTGCACCTGCCCGCCTGTCCAACATCACTACTCTGGACAGCTCTGACTGAGAATATGTGGACAACTACAAATACCTAGGTGTCTGGTTAGACTGTAAATTCTCATTCCAGACTCACATCAAACATCTCCAATCCAAAGTTACATCTAGAATTGGATTCCTTTTCACAACAAAGCAACCTTCACTCATGCTGCCAAACATACCCTTGTAAAACTGACCATCCTACCAATCCTCGACTTCGGCGATGTCATTTACAAAATAGCCTCCAATACCCTACTCAATACATTGGATGCAGTCTATCACAGTGCCATCCGTTTTGTCACCAAAGCCCCATATACAGTGCCTTGCGAAAGTATTGGGCCCCCTTGAACTTTGCGACCTTTTGCCACATTTCAGGCTTCAAACATAAAGATATAAAACTGTATTTATTTGTGAAGAATCAACAACAAGTGGGACACAATCATGAAGTGGAACGACATTTATTGGATATTTCAAACTTTTTTAACAAATCAAAAACTGAAAAATTGGGCGTGCAAAATTATTCAGCCCCCTTAAGTTAATACTTTGTGGCGCCACCTTTTGCTGCGATTACAGCTGTAAGTCGCTTGGGGTATGTCTCTCAGTTTTGCACATCGAGAGACTGAAATTTTTTCCCATTCCTCCTTACAAAACAGCTCGAGCTCAGTGAGGTTGGATGGAGAGCATTTGTGAACAGCAGTTTTCAGTTCTTTCCACAGATTCTCGATTGGATTCAGGTCTGGACTTTGACTTGGCCATTCTAACACCTGGATATGTTTATTTTTGAACCATTCCATTGTAGATTTTGCTTTATGTTTTGGATCATTGTCTTGTTGGAAGACAAATCTCCGTCCCAGTCTCAGGTCTTTTGCAGACTCCATCAGGTTTTCTTCCAGAATGGTCCTGTATTTGGCTCCATCCATCTTCCCATCAATTTTAACCATCTTCCCTGTCCCTGCTGAAGAAAAGCAGGCCCAAACCATGATGCTGCCACCACCATGTTTGACAGTGGGGATGGTGTGTTCAGCTGTGTTGCTTTTACGCCAAACATAACATTTTGCATTGTTGCCAAAAAGTTCAATTTTGGTTTCATCTGACCAGAGCACCTTCTTCCACATGTTTGGTGTGTCTCCCAGGTGGCTTGTGGCAAACTTTAAACGACACTTTTTATGGATATCTTTAAGAAATTGCTTTCTTCTTGCCACTCTTCCATAAAGGCCAGATTTGTGCAATATACGACTGATTGTTGTCCTATGGACAGAGTCTCCCACCTCAGCTGTAGATCTCTGCAGTTCATCCAGAGTGATCATGGGCCTCTTGGCTGCATCTCGGATCAGTCTTCTCCTTGTATGAGCTGAAAGTTTAGAGTGACGGCCAGGTCTTGGTAGATTTGCAGTGGTCTGATACTCCTTCCATTTCAATATTATTGCTTGCACTGTGCTCCTTGGGATGTTTAAAGCTTGGGAAATCTTTTTGTATCCAAATCCGGCTTTAAACTTCTTCACAACAGTATCTCGGACCTGCCTGGTGTGTTCCTTGTTCTTCATGATGCTCTCTGCGCTTTTTTTGTTTGTTGATTCTTCACAAAAAAATACAGTTTTATATCTTTATGTTTGAAGCCTGAAATGTGGCAAAAGGTCGCAAAGTTCAAGGGGGCCAAATACTTTCGCAAGGCACTGTACTACCCACCATTGCGACCTGTACACTCTTGTTAACTGGCCTTCGCTTCATACTCACCGCCAAACCCACTGGATCCAGGTCATCTACAAGACCCTGCTAGGTAAAGTCCCCCCTTATCTTAGCTCACTGGTCACCATAGCAGCACCCACCTGTAGCACGCGCTCCAGCAGGTATATCTCTCTGGTCAACCCCAAAACCAATTTTTCCTTTGGCGGTCTCTCCTTCCAGTTTTTTGCTGCCAATGACTGGAACGAACTACAAAAATCTCTGAAACTGGAAACACTTATCTCCCTCACTAGCTTTAAGCACCAGCTGTCAGAGCAGCTCACATATTACTGCACCTGTACATAGCCCATCTATAATTTAGCCCAAACAACTACCTCTTTCCCTGCTGTATTTATTTATTTATTTAGCTCCTTTGCACCCCATTATTTATATCTCTACTTTGCACATTCTTCCATTGCAAATCAACCATTCCAGTGTTTTACTTGCTATATTCTATTTACTTCACCACCATGTCCTTTTTTTGCCTTTACCTCCCTTATCTCACCTCACATTGTATATAGACTTATTCTTCTACTGTATAATTGACTGTATGTTTGTTTTACTCCATGTGTAACTCTGTGTTGTTATATGGGTCGAACTGCTTTGCTTTATCTTTGGTCAGGTCGCAATTGTAAATGAGAACTTGTTCTCAACTTGCCTACCTGATTAAATAAAGGTGAAATAAATAAATATAATAAAATAAATAGTCAACCCAGGGTAGCTGAGCACTCCAGGGTTAGCAGGAGTCACGCAGTGACATCTCCTTTTCGGCCCGGTCGGTCTGGCCGTTGGTCTGGGAGTGATATCCAGGAGAAAGACTGACATTGATACCAATAGCTGAACAGAAGGATCTCCATACCTGGGAGGTAAACTGGGGTCCCCTGTCGGAAACGATGTCAGTGGGAATGCCATGCAGACGAAACTAGCAGGTCCGCAGTTTGCCTGGAGGATGGGAGTTTGGAGACAGGAATGAAGTGAGCCATTTTGGACAATCTGTCAATAATGGTGAGGATGACGGAGTTACCGTTAGATGGGGGAAGGCCAGTGATGAAGTCCAGAGCTATGTGTGACAAGGGGCGACTGGGTATGGGAAGAGAACGTAACAGACCGGAAGTGGGTTTAGTGGAGGCTTTGTTCCGGGCACATACTGAGCAGGCTGAGACAAACTCCCAGATATTGCCATGCCAATCACTGATGCAGGAAGGCGAGGGTCCGGTTTATACCAGGGTGACAGGTGAGGTGGGTAGAATGGGCCCCACTGAAGAACATCAGAGCGAACAATCTGGAACAAACAGACCATTACTAGGACCGTTACCCGGGTCCGGCTGGTTCTGCTGAGCCTGGCGGATACGGGACTCAATCTCCCAGGCGACTGCGGCAACGATGCAGGTGGATAGCACAATAGCTTCTGGCTCGGTATCCGTGTGGTTGGTGGTGAACTGGCAGGAGAGGGCATCAGGCTTGTTATTCCTCACAATGGGGCAATAAGTGAGTGTGAAATTGTATCTACCGAAGAACAAGTCCCGCCTGGCTTGCCGGGAGTTCAGACGTTTGACGGTCTGGATGTAGGACAGGTTTTTATGGTCAGTCCACACAGCCAGTGACACCATTCCTCAAGAGTCAGCTTAACTTCCAGGAGTCGTGTCTTTACTATCATTAACTGAAGACTGATAGTTTTTATCAAAGATTCTCTGTAATTAGTTACTATGCGATCAACTATGCGATCAACTGATTAATCACGTAACTAATTAACTAGGAATTTGGGGCACCAAGGAAATATATTCAGATTACAAAGTTATAATTTCCTAAAATAACTTTGAATTAATGAATTATTTACTTTACCTCACGTTAGTCTCATTCCAAACGTCGTAAATTGTTGGTTATCTACACGAACCCAGTCTTCACTATGAGTCATCCATACATCAATTGTCTTAAATCATTTATTTATTACTAACTAAGTAATTCACAGAAATGCATAAACAAACAAACAAGGTAAATGTGGTGATAGGAGAATGTGCCCTAGTGGGCGAAACCGGCATGGCGGCTTGTTAGACAAAAGGGAAGTGGGGGTCGACTAAGAAGTCACTACAAGGTGATAACTATAACAATTTAAAATGCTAATCCTTACACATGAACGCTCACTCAGTCGGGAACAATTGCAATCAATATATATATTTACGCTCAGTGTGTCGTCTTGATCGCTGGTGAAAAGTTGTTTCTTTTGTAGAATTGTCCGTCTCTCTCCCTCTCTCTCTAGGTTGTGGTTAGAGGGGATTGTTCAGAGTCGTTATAGAATGGATGTTTCGGTGGTAGTCATTCTTCGCGTTCAATGATGCCGAATTCCTAGCTGCAGACTAGTAATCAATATCAAAGACTTGTTCTTATTCTGTCGGTATCGATAGTCTAAGAGTTTAACCACGGTGCAATGGTTAAAAAGATTCAGCAATGGTCTACACCTTTAGCCATCTCGTAATTGAGGTAAGCTTGGTCTGGTGATCATTTCTCAAAGTTGGGTTTTATTCGGAATGGCAGAAAAGGGCTGTCCCAGGATGTCTGACCCTAACTGGGCTCAGGGGCGGGCCTCTGATTTAGTTCAAATTCAGTTCCCTTTTTGAGTTTTCCTTCATTAACTCTCCCGGCGGTCCAGTCAATCTGTGGGTTGTGTAGCTTTAACCGTAGAAGTCCAAGAACCAGGGAGCGTGAGGATAGATAGATTATGTGGAAACTGATCTTTCCCTGGTGGTTTCCAGAGAGACGCAGGATGACAGGGACGGTTCTCACAGACATGGGCGAGGAGCTGTCCGTTGACATCTCACAGACATGGGCGAGGAGCTGTCCGTTGACACCTCGGCCCAGGAATCTCTCGTTGTCGGCCGAATCGAAGAGAACAGACAGAGGAAAAGCCGGGCTCTGCCACATAAGGTTGCCATCAAGCATGGGTTTGGGGGATGATGGGCAGGCGATTTGGCTCGACAGTATATCCCCCACTACTGCCGAGACCCCTCTTTTGCTGGACGCGGGGAACAAGTGGAGACAAAGTGACCAACCTGGACACAGTATAGGCAGCTCCTAGCACCGATTCGCCATTGTCTCTCCTCTGGAGAGCGATGGGCCCGGCCGAGCTGCATGGGTTCAGGTTCTGAAAGAGCCTTGGGAAGGGATGCAGTCGGAAAAGGAGGATAAGGCAATGAAGCAGATGTTATGGGGCATACAACCCTACCTACCCTCTCCCTCCGACGCTCACGGAGACAGTTGTCGATGCGGGTGGCGAGAGAGATGAGTTCATCAAGTCCATCAGGCTCATCCCTCGACACCAACTCCCTGAAGGGCATCCTCATTCCACCCTCACACACTCTCTCAATTCAAGCCCTGGTTACAACTTAACACACCAAGCCCTCCACTCTGATAAATAGCTTAATTATGGGCAAGGTATTGTGTTTATTAAAATAAATTATAGCAGTAACAAGCTTACCTCTGGTCCTCTTTTTCATCTTCATGCTCTCCCTCTCAAACTAAGCAGTAGGCCTCGTCCGCAAGCACAAATATAGATTTTTTTGGGGACGAAGCCTTTGACTTGAAGTGCCACAGCCATTGGTTAGGCAGCACAAACGGATTTAGGCCTACATTAGCAAGAGCAGGGCAGGCCAGGCCAGGGCTCATTATTGGGAAAGCCTATCCATTGCAGTGTGTAACGCAGTCTAGCCTAGTTTTATACACACCATCCCAGCAGAAAAGAACTTGGGAAGGAAGTACATTTTCTTAGAAATATAACTTTGCTCTGTGCTTCTCCAAGCATGTTCTTCGTATTGTAAAGGCTATGGATCATTTGATTGAGACCACACCCAGTGAATTTGATATTGCGCGCCCAGCAGGGAATCAGGGATGAGGGGCAGCTTCAGGCAAAAAGGGTTCCAAAAGGGACCGTCCCCATAGGAGAACCCTTTTTGGTTCCAGGTAGAACCCTTTTTGGTTCCAGGTAGAACCCTTTTTGGTTCCAGGTAGAACTCTTTTTGGTTCCAGGTAGAACTATTTTTAGTTCCATGTAGTGCCCTCTGTGTCATGGGTTTTAGGTTTTAGATAGCACCTTTTGTTCTAAGGGTGTATGACATTACAAATGGCATGACCCTCCCATGGACTAAATAAAAGATACTCAACCCTCCCCTTGACTGAAGTTGAAAAAGCATGACCCTCCCCATTTTCCTCTGGGTAACAATTGTGTAAAATTTGACCGCTCCCTAAGCAAGCCTTAGTGGGACTGTCCCAGTGTGAGAACAGCAGTGGCCATTCACACTGCATCCCTCTCCTTCACACGCACTGAGACATGGTCACCCAAAACACAGACGTACATACAAGGCCACCCATCACATGTCCACAATCACAGGCAGAAAGAGAGAGGGGACAGAGAGAGAGAGAGACAGAGAGATAGAGTGAGGGAGAGAGAAGGAGAGAGATATAGAGAGTGAGGGAGAGAGAGAGAGATATAGAGAGAGAGAAATATAGAGAGAGAAGGAGAGAGCGAGGTAGAGAGAGAGAGAGATATATAGAGAGATAGAGAGAGCAAGGGAGAGAGTGAGAGATCAATCTTTTTGGCTCTATAACAAAGAATAAAGAGCAAAAACATATACATGATCAAATACAGATCTTAGAATCATCTATTAAAGACTACCAGAACCCACTGGATTCTCCAATTACATTGAATGAGTTACAGGACAAAATAAAAACCCTCCAACCCAAAAAGGCCTGTGGTGTTGATGGTATCCTCAATGAAATGATCAAATATACAGACAACAAATTCCAATTGGCTATACTAAAACTCTTTAACATCATACTTAGCTCTGGCATCTTCCCCAATATTTGGAACGAAGGACTGATCACCCCAATCCACAAAAGTGGAGACAAATTTGACCCCAATAACTACCGTGGAATATGTGTCAACAGTAACCTTGGGAAAATCCTCTGCATTATTATTAACAGCAGACTCGTACATTTCCTCAATGAAAACAATGTACTGAGCAAATGTCAAATTGGCTTTTTACCAAATTACCGTACAACAGACCATGTATTCACCCTGCACACCCTAATTGACAACCAAACAAACCAAAACAAAGGCAAAATCTTCTCATGCTTTGTTGATTTCAAAAAAGCCTTCGACTCAATCTGGCATGAGGGTCTGCTATACAAACTGATGGAAAGTGGTGTTGGGGGTAAAACATACGACATTATAAAATCCATGTACACAAACAACAAGTGTGCGGTTAAAATTGGCAAAAAACACACACATTTCTTCACACAGGGTCGTGGGGTTAGACAGGGATGCAGCTTAAGCCCCACCCTCTTCAACATATATATCAACGAATTGGCGCGGGCACTAGAAAAGTCTGCAGCACCCGGCCTCCCCCTGCTAGAATCCGAAGTCAAATGTCTGCTGTTTGCCGATGATCTGGTGCTTCTGTCACCAACCAAGGAGGGCCTACAGCAGCACCTAGATCTTATGCACAGATTCTGTCAGACCTGGGCCCTGACAATACATCTCAGTAAGACCAAAATAATGGTGTTCCAAAAAAGGTCCAGTCACCAGGACCACAAATACAAATTCCATCTAGACACTGTTGCCCTAGAGCACACAAAAAACTATACATATCTTGGCCTAAACATCAGCGCCACAGGTAACTTCTACAAAGCTGTGAACGATCTGAGAGACAAGGCAAGAAGGGCATTCTATGCCATCAAAAGAAACATAAATTTCAACATACCAATTAGGATTTGGCTAAAAATACTTGAATCAGTCATAGAGCCCATTGCCCTTTATGGTTGTGAGGTCTGGGGTCCGCTCACCAACCAAGACTTCACAAAATGGGACAAACACCAAATTGAGCCTCTGCACGCAGAATTCTGCAAAAATATCCTCCGTGTACAACGTAGAACACCAAATAATGCATGCAGAGCAGAATTAGGCCGATACCCACTAATTATCAAAATCCAGAAAAGAGCCGTTAAATTTTACAACCACCTAAAAGGAAGTGATTCACAAACCTTCCATAACAAAGCCATCACCTACAGAGATATGAACCTGGAGAAGAGTCCCCTAAGCAAGCTGGTCCTGGGGCTCTGTTCACAAACACAAACACGCCCTACAGAGCCCCAGGACAACAGCACAATTAGACCCAACCAAATCATGAGAAAACAAAAAGATAATTACTTGACACATTGGAAAGAATTAACAAAAAAACAGAGCAAACTAGAATGGTATTTGGCCCTAAACAGAGAGTACACAGCGGCAGAATACCTGACCACTGTGACTGACCCAAAATTAAGGAAAGCTTTGACTATGTACAGACTCAGTGAGCATAGCCTTGCTATTGAGAAAGGCCGCCGTAGGCAGACATGGCTCTCAAGAGAAGACAGGCTATGTGCTCACTGCCCACAAAATGAGGTGGAAACTGAGCTGCACTTCCTAACCTCCTGCCCAATGTATGACCATATTAGAGAGACATATTTCCCTCAGATTACACAGATCCACAAAGAATTCGAAAACAAATCCAAATTTGAAAAACTCCCATATCTACTGGGTGAAATTCCACAGTGTGCCATCACAGCAGCAAGATTTGTGACCTGTTGCCACGAGAAAAGGGCAACCAGTGAAGAACACACACCATTGTAAATACAACCCATATGTATGCTTATTTATTTTATCTTGTGTCCTTTAACCATTTGTACATTGTTAAAACACTGTATATATATATAATATGACATTTGTAATGTCTTTACTGTTTTGAAACCTCTGTATGTGTAATGTTTACTGTTAATTTTTGTTGTTTTTCACTTTATATATTCACTTTGTATGTTGTCTACCTCACTTGCTTTGGCAATGTTAACACATGTTTCCCATGCCAATAAAGCCCTTGAATTGAATTGAATTGATATAGAGAGAGATAGAGAGAGCGAGGGAGAGAGAGAGAGATAGAGAGAGAGCGATGGAGAGAGAGAAAGAGAGAGCGAGGGAGAGAGAAAGAGAGAGAGATATATAGAGAGATAGAGAGAGCGAGGGAGAGAGTGCGGGAGGGAGGGAGGGAGAGAGAGAGAGAGAGCGATGGAGAGAGAGAAAGCGAGAGCGAGGGAGAGAGAAAGAGAGAGCGAGGGAAAGGTAGAGAGAGATATATAGAGAGATAGAGAGAGCGTGGGAGAGATGACGAGGAGTGTGTTTATAACTCTGGCCCGTGTTGAAAGACCTGCCCTCTTCAAAGAGCGGTAAAGGAGGTTCAGGAAGTGGAGGTCACGGTAGCAGGAAGTGTGGCCCCAGAGCGATGGGAAGAAGGAGATGAAAGGAGGGGTGAAAGGACAGGAGTGCATCTGGAGGGAGAACGTGAGCACCAGCAATAACACACACAAACTGACACGCACAAACACACACTTCCATTATCACGCCTCAGCTGTGATAACGGAAAAATGAGCGTGTGAGAAGGAGCTAGTTATGCCCTCACAAAACACCAAACCATGCCAAAAGTGTGTGTCTGTGTGTGTGTGTGTGTGTCTAAGAACAGACAGAGCAATACAAGCTCACACGAGACCAAGCGAATACAGTTTCAGACAGAGAGAGTGGGAGAGTCACGCAAAAAAGACATCAATAGATATTACGCAACACTTTCGCACGAAACCACACAGGAGGACAATGTGTGTGACTGCTGTGCCATAGCTGTGACATAGTTCCACTACTAACATTCAGACACACAGTAGGGTAATTCAGACAGACAGTAGGCTAATTCAGACACACAAGAACAATAATCAGATACAAAACCCAGTATGTTGTCATACCAGTTCATCATTCTGTGTTACATCATTGTCATCATATCTTCTAGATTTCCACTACATCATTATCATTATGAAATCTGCCATTATACCAGCCTGGTATTGTAACCTGCCAGTATACCAGCCTGGTATTGTAACCTGACATTATACCAGCCTGGTATTGAAACCTGCAAGTATACCAGCCTGGTATTGATACCTGCCAGTATACCAGCCTGGTATTGATACCTGCCAGTATACCAGCCTGATATTGTAACCTGCCATTATACCAGCCTGGTATTGTAACCTGCCATTATACCAGCCTGGTATTGATACCTGCCAGTATACCAGCCTGATATTGTAACCTGCCAGTATACCAGCCTGGTATTGATACCTGCCAGTATACCAGCCTGGTATTGAAACCTGCCAGTATACCAGCCTGGTATTGATACCTGACATTATACCAGCCTGGTATTGATACCTGCCAGTATACCATCCTGGTATTGATACCTGCCAGTATACCAGCCTGGTATTGATACCTGCCAGTATACCAGCCTGGTATTGATACCTGCCAGTATACCAGCCTGGTATTGATACCTGCCAGTATACCAGCCTGGTATTGAAACCTGCCAGTATACCAGCCTGGTATTGTAACCTGACATTATACCAACCTGGTATTGAAACCTGACAAACCTGTGTGCATAGTTCTACCAGAATAAATAAAATGTTGGAGGAAGAGAGAGAGAAATAAAAGAGAGAGAGAGAAGGAAAAAGAGAGAAAGAGAGAGAGAGAGAGAAAATTGAGAGAAAGAGAGAGAGAGAGAGAAGGAAAGAAAGAGAAAGAGAGAGAGAGAAGGTAAGAGAGAGAGAGAACGAGAGAGAGAAGGAAAGATGGAGAGAGACAGAGAGAGAGAGAGAAGGACAGACCGAGAGAAGGAAAGAGAGAGAGAGACAGAGAGAGAGAGAGAGAGAGCGAGAGAGAGAGAGAGAGAGAGAGAGAGAGAAAATTGAGAGAAAGAGAGAGAGAGAGAGAAGGAAAGAAAGAGAAAGCGAGAGAGAGAAGGTAAGAGAGAGAGAGAACGAGAGAGAGAAGGAAAGATGGAGAGAGAAAGAGAGAGAGAGACAGAGAGAGAGAGAGAAGGACAGACCGAGAGAAGGAAAGAGAGAGAGAGAGAGCGAGAGAGAGAGAGAGAGAGAGAGAGAGAGAGAGAGAGAGAGAGAGAAGGTAAGAGGGAGAGAGAAAGAGAGAGAGACAGAGGGAGAGAGACAGAGAGAGAAGAAAAGAGAGAGAGAGAGGGAGAGGGAGAGAGAGAGAACGAGAGAGAGAAGGAAAGAGGGAGAGAGAAAGAGAGAGAGAGACAAAGAGAGAGCGAGAGAGAGAAGGAAAGAGAGAGAGAGAAAGAGAGAGAGAGACAGAGAGAGAGAGAGAGAGAAGGACAGACCGAGAGAAGGAAAGAGAGAGAGAGAGAGCGAGAGAGAGAGAGAGAGAGAGAGAGAGAGAGAAGGTAAGAGGGAGAGAGAAAGAGAGAGAGACAGAGGGAGAGAGACAGAGAGAGAAGAAAAGAGAGAGAGAGAGGGAGAGGGAGAGAGAGAGAACGAGAGAGAGAAGGAAAGAGGGAGAGAGAAAGAGAGAGAGAGACAAAGAGAGAGCGAGAGAGAGAAGGAAAGAGAGAGGGAGAGGGAGAGAGTGAGAATGAGAGAGAGAAGGAAAGAGGGAGAGAGAAAGAGAGAGAGAGACAGAGAGAGAGAGAGAGAAGGAAAGAGAGAGAGAGACAGAGAGAGAGAGAGAGAATGAAAGAAAGAGAGAGAGCGAGAAGGAAAGAAAGAGAGAGAGAGAAGGAAAGAGGGAGAGAGAGAGAGAGAGAGAGAGAGAGAGAGAGAGAGAGATAGAGAAGGAAAGAAAGAGAGAGAAAGAAGGAAAGAGATAGAGAGAGAGAAGGAAGAAAAGAGAGAGAGAGAGAGAGAGAGAGAGAGAGAGTGCCAGTAAACATAAATGTGTTCCATGCACATTTCCAACCTTTCTCCCACTGTCCCAAATGGAAGAGGTAGAGGGGGAGAGATAGAGGAGAGGAAAAGGAGCGATGGAAAGACCTTGCACAGAGTGAGTGATGCCAATAACACGCGAGAGTGGAAAAACAGGACAGTGTGTATACGTATGTGTGTGTGTGTGTGTGTGTGTGTGTGTGCCTGAGACCATCCCTGTAACGGACAATGCTTGCTGAACGTTAGCGTGTGTGAGTGAGTTATAGCACATCTGTATCAAAGAAGGCTGGGTGACAAATCGAGAGGATGTGTGTGTGATCGCGTGTGTGTGCTGTAATGAAGACTTGTCAGGCCTTTGTTTGTGTCTGCGGGTGGCACGCTTCTACTCTCCTGAGTGTCAGCGTGTGTGTCTCTGGGATGGAGTGTGTGACAGTGTGAAAGCTGTGGTGTGCCATTGAAACTGACTGAGGGAGGCTGTTTGAATGTGTGCGTGAATTCAAGTGTGTGTGTCTCTGGGATGGAGTGTGACCTCGTGTGTGTGTCTCTGGGATGGAGTGTGACCTCGTGTGTGTGTCTCTGGGATGGAGTGTGACCTCGTGTGTGTGTCTCTGGGATGGAGTGTGACCTCGTGTGTGTGTCTCTGGGATGGAGTGTGACCTCGTGTGTGTGTGTCTCTGGGATGGAGTGTGACCTTGTGTGTGTGTGTCTCTGGGATGGAGTGTAACCTCGTGTGTGTGTCTCTGGGATGGAGTGTGACCTCGTGCGTGTGTCTCTGGGATGGAGTGTGACCTCGTGTGTGTGTCTCTGGGATGGAGTGTGACCTCGTGTGTGTGTCTCTGGGATGGAGTGTGACCTCGTGTGTGTGTGTCTCTGGGATGGAGTGTGACCTCGTGTGTGTGTGTCTCTGGGATGGAGTGTGACCTCGTGTGTGTGTGTCTCTGGGATGGAGTGTGACCTCGTGCGTGTGTCTCTGGGATGGAGTGTGACCTCGTGTGTGTGTCTCTGGGATGGAGTGTGACCTCGTGCGTGTGTCTCTGGGATGGAGTGTGACCTCGTGCGTGTGTCTCTGGGATGGAGTGTGACCTCCTGTGTGTGTCTCTGGGATGGAGTTTGACCTCGTGTGTGTGTGTCTCTGGGATGGAGTGTGACCTCGTGCGTGTGTCCGTATGTGTACGTGTGTCCGTATTGTGTGTCCGTATTGCCCAGCGTACGTACGTACACACCCCGTACGTGTGTCCGTATTGCCCAGCGATAGCCCCGAAACCTGAAGGATCTGGAGAAGGTCTGTATGGAGGAGTGGGCCAAAATCCCTGCTGCAGTGTGTGCAAACCTGGTCAAGCACTACAGGAAACGTATGATCTCTGTAATTGCAAACAAAGATTTCTGTAAAAAATATTAAGTTCTGCTTTTCTGATGTATCAAATACTTATGTCACGCAATAAAATGCAAATGAATTACTTAAAATCCATACAATGTGACTTTCTGGATTTTTGTTGTAGATTCCGTCACTCACAGTGTAAGTGTACCTATGATAAAAATTACAGACTTCTACATGCTTTGTAAGTAGGAAAACATGCAAAATCAGCAGTGTATCAAACACTTGTTCTCCCCACTGTATATCCACAGTAAAATGAGTCCTATCTCGTGTAGGTGACCATCTACAGTGCCTTGCGAAAGTATTGGGCCCCCTTGAACTTTGCAACCTTTTGCCACATTTCAGGCTTGAAACATAAAGATATAAAACTGTATTTATTTGTGAAGAATCAACAACAAGTGGGACACAATCATGAAGTGGAACGACATTTATTGGATATTTCAAACTTTTTTAACAAATCAAAAACTGAAAAATTGGGCGTGCAAAATTATTCAGCCCCCTTAAGTTAATACTTTGTAGCGCCACCTTTTGCTGCGATTACAGCTGTAAGTCGCTTGGGGTATGTCTCTATCAGTTTTGCACATCGAGAGACTGAAATTTTTTCCCATTCCTCCTTACAAAACAGCTCGAGCTCAGTGAGGTTGGATGGAGAGCATTTGTGAACAGCAGTTTTCAGTTCTTTCCACAGATTCTCGATTGGATTCAGGTCTGGACTTTGACTTGGCCATTCTAACACCTGGATATGTTTATTTTTGAACCATTCCATTGTAGATTTTGCTTTATGTTTTGGATCATTGTCTTGTTGGAAGACAAATCTCCGTCCCAGTCTCAGGTCTTTTGCAGACTCCATCAGGTTTTCTTCCAGAACGGTCCTGTATTTGGCTCCATCCATCTTCCCATAAATTTTAACCATCTTCCCTGTCCCTGCTGAAGAAAATCAGGCCCAAACCATGATGCTGCCACCACCATGTTTGACAGTGGGGATGGTGTGTTCAGGGTGATGAGCTGTGTTGCTTTTACGCCAAACATAACGTTTTGCATTGTTGCCAAAAAGTTCAATTTTGGTTTCATCTGACCAGAGCACCTTCTTCCACATGTTTGGTGTGTCTCCCAGGTGGCTTGTGGCAAACTTTAAACAACACTTTTTATGGATATCTTTAAGAAATGGCTTTCTTCTTGCCACTCTTCCATAAAGGACAGATTTGTGCAATATACGACTGATTGTTGTCCTATGGACAGAGTCTCCCACCTCAGCTGTAGATCATGGGCCTTTTGGGCTGAAAGTTTAGAGGGACGGCCAGGTCTTGGTAGATTTGCAGTGGTCTGATACTCCTTCCATTTCAATATTATCGCTTGCACAGTGCTCCTTGGGTTGTTTAAAGCTTGGGAAATCTTTTTGTATCCAAATCCGGCTTTAAACTTCTTCACAACAGTATCTCGGACCTACCTGGTGTGTTCCTTGTTCTTCATGATGCTCTCTGCGCTTTTAACGGACCTCTGAGACTATCACAGTGCAGGTGCATTTATACGGAGACTTGATTACACACAGGTGGATTGTATTTATCATCATTAGTCATTTAGGTCAACATTGGATCATTCAGAGATCCTCACTGAACTTCTGGAGAGAGTTTGCTGCACTGAAAGTAAAGGGGATGAATAATTTTGCACGCCCAATTTTTCAGTTTTTGATTTTAAAAAAAAGTTTGAATTATCCAATAAATGTCGTTCCACTTCATGATTGTGTCCCACTTGTTGTTGATTCTTCACAAAAAAATACAGTTTTATATCTTTATGTTTGAAGCCTGAAATGTGGCAAAAGGTCGCGAAGTTCAAAGGGGCCGAATACTTTCGCAAGGCACTGTATATGTGTGTGCTTCACGGTAAATATATTTTCCTGAATATCTGTCTGAGTAAGTTTGTGAGTAACAGTGTTTGTTTGTGTCTCAGGCCCTCTTCTTTCAGCACATCACCAAACTAACGTTTTGTATATGTACGTAATGTGTGTGTTTGTCAGGATCTCTCCTTCCTCCCTATCACCAGATTAACTCTGTGTTTGACCTCACTGCTGGACCTCAGTTTTGGCAGGCTCCCTCCCTCCCTCCCTCCCTCCCTCCCTCCCTCCCTCCCTCCCTCCCTCCCTCCCTCCCTCCCTCCCTCCCTCCCTCCCTCCCTCCCTCCCTCCCCACTACTCCCCCTCTCCCCCCCCACCACTCCTCCCCTCGCTGTAGGTGGGAGTGATCCAGGGGTAAGGCTGGGAGTCGTAGTCCCAGGATCAGATCCCAGGAGCTGCTCTCTATCCTCGGTAAGTGCAGCGGTCAGCTCCCCTGTCTCCTCACATTCTCTCCTCACTGTCTCCTGAAGCAATACCACCTGAAATGTAAAGAGATAGAGAGAGAGAGAGAGCGAGAGATACTTAGATCCATCATGCTAATGAAGCTTACTCAAATGTGAATGAGAGACGAGGAGAAATGGGTTTTGACATAAAGGAAAGGCAGACACGGTCACTGAGGCATGTTCATACGGTCACTGAAGCCACGGTCGAGGTGACACAACCAAACACAGATGAAGAGGTTCATGAAACTGTGAGAAAGAGATAGGAGACACAGTTATAGAGACACAGTCAGAAAGAGATAGGAGACACAGTTATAGAGACACGGTCAGAAAGAGATAGGAGACACGGTCAGAAGGAGATAGAAGACACAGTTATAGCGACACGGTCAGAAAGAGATAGGAGACACGGTCAGAAAGAGATAGAAGACACGGTCAGAAAGAGATAGGAGACACAGTTATAAAGACACGATCAGAAAGAGATAGAAGACACAGTTATAGAGACACGATCAGAAAGAGATAGAAGACACGGTCAGAAAGAGATAGGAGACACAGTTATAGAGACACGATCAGAAAGAGATAGAAGACACAGTTATAGAGACACGATCAGAAAGAGATAGGAGACACGATCAGAAAGAGATAGGAGACACAGTTATAGAGACACGGTCAGAAAGAGATAGGAGACACAGTTATAGAGACACGGTCAGAAAGAGATAGGAGACACGGTCAGAAAGAGATAGGAGACACGGTCAGAAAGAGATAGGAGACACAGTTATAGAGACACGGTCAGAAAGAGATAGGAGACACGATCAGAAAGAGATAGGAGACACGGTCAGAAAGAGATAGGAGACACGGTCAGAAAGAGATAGGAGACACAGTTATAGAGACACGGTCAGAAAGAGATAGAAGACACAGTTAAAGAGACACGGTCAGAAAGAGATAGGAGACACGGTCAGAAAGAGATAGGAGACACAGTTATAGAGACACAGTCAGAAAGAGATAGAAGACACAGTTATAGAGACACGATCAGAAAGAGATAGGAGGCACGGTCAGAAAGGGATAGGAGACACAGTCAGAAGGAGATAGGAGACACAGTTATAGAGACACAGTCAGAAAGAGATAGGAGACACGATCAGAAAGAGATAGGAGACACGGTCAGAAAGAGATAGGAGACACGGTCAGAAAGAGATAGGAGACACAGTTATAGAGACACAGTCAGAAAGAGATAGGAGACACAGTTAT
>NC_048588.1:42410543-42450024 GCF_013265735.2 Oncorhynchus mykiss
AATGTAGCTCTATGGCAGCACCCAAGGGGCTTGAATTTTTTTGCTCTCCCAGTAGACATGAGTGACATGACACTTAGCCAATCACGGCGCAACTAGAGAATATCACAAACCCCTACGCTCCGTATTTTCCGCTGGTTGCCCCTCCACCACAGAATGCACTGAGCTAGGCTGGAACACCTGCTGGAACACCTGCATTTAGGAGCGGCATCACACAAGAAAGCAAAAAAGAGACCATGATTGTATTTCTATTATTTTTGATTTATTTCACCTTTATTTAACCAGGTAGGCAAGTTGAGATGCGGCTTTATTAAGTCAAGGATGTTTTTTTTCTTCACATTGCAAACTGATATGTGACGCGTATTAATGCGTGCAGATGCACTCACACCTGCCTGCTGCCATTCCCGAGCAAGCTCTGTACTGGTGGTGCCCCGATCCCGCAGCTGAATCAACTTTAGGAGACGGTCCTGGCGTTTTGAACCGCTCTCCTTGAAGTTCTTGATGATCCGATAAATGGTTGATTTAGGTGCAATCTTACTGGCAGCAATATCCTTGCCTGTAACGCCCTTTTGTGCAAAGCAACGATGACGGCACGTGTTTCCTTGCAGGTAACCATGATTGACAGAGGAAGAACAATGATTCCAAGCACCACCCTCCTTTTAAAGCTTCCAGTCTGTTATTCAAACTCAATCAGCATGACAGAGTGATCTCCAGCCTTGTCCTGGTCAACACTCACACCTGTGTTAACGAGAGAATCACTGACATGACGTTAGCTGGTCCTTTTGTGGCAGGGCTGAAATGCAGTGGAAATGTTTTTGGGTGATTCAGTTCATTTGCATGGCAAAGAGGGACTTTGCAATTAATTGCAATTCATCTGATCACTCTTCATAACATTCTGGAGTATATGCAAATTGCCATCAAACAAACTGAGGCAGCAGACTTTGTGAAAATTAATATTTGTGTCATTCTCAAAACATTCTCAAAACGGCTGTACAGTACAAGTCAAAAGTTTGGACACATCTACTCATTCAATGATTTTTCTTTATTTTTACTATTTTCTACATTGTAGGATAATAGTGAAGACATCAAAACTATGAAATTACACGTGGAATTGTAAATTGGAATGGTAGAGTTATTATTATTGTTTACTATTTTCTGCATTGTAGAAAACATCTGGGGTTTGGTGTGTAGATTGATGAGGATTTAAAAAAAATACATTTTAGAATAAGGCTGCAATGTAACAACATGTGGAAAGAGTCAAGAAGTCTGAATAAACAGGTGGGGCTCTAAACAGGTGGGGCTCTAAACAGGCAGGGCTCTATACAGGTAGGGTTCTAAACAGGTGGGGCTCTAAACAGGTGGGTCTCTAAACATGTGGGGCTCTAAACAGGTGGGGCTCTATACAGGTGGGGCTCTAAACAGGTGGGGCTCTATACAGGTGGGGCTCTAAACAGATGGGGCTCTATACAGGTGGGGCTCTAAACAGGTGGGGCTCTAAACAGGTGGGGCTCTATACAGGGTTCTATACAGGGTTCTATACAGGTGGGGCTCTATACAGGTGGGGCTCTAAACAGGTGGGGCTCTATACAGGGTTCTATACAGGGTTCTATACAGGTGGGGCTCTAAACAGGTGGGGCTCTATACAGGTGGGGCTCTAAACAGGTGGGGCTCTAAACAGGTGGGGCTCTATACAGGGTTCTATACAGGGTTTTATACAGGTGGGGCTCTAAACAGGTGGGGCTCTAAACAGGTGGGGCTCTAAATAGGTGGGGCTCTATACAGGGTTCTATACAGGGTTCTATACAGGTGGGGCTCTATACAGGTGGGGCTCTATACAGGTGGGGCTCTATACAGGTGTTGCCACTGAAACTCTATAGTCATCTTAGAGTGAAATAGCCTCCTCTCTTTCCCTCGCCTCCTCTCTTTCCCTCGCCTCCTCTCTTTCCCTCGCCTCCTCTCTTTCCCTCGCCTCCTCTCTTTCCCTCACCTCCTCTCTTTCCCTCGCCTCCTCTCTTTCCCTCGCCTCCTCTCTTTCCCTCGCCTCCTCTCTTTCCCTCGCCTCCTCTCTTTCCCTCGCCTCCTCTCTTTCCCTCGCCTCCTCTCTTTCCCTCACCTCCTCTCTTTCCCTCGCCTCCTCTCTTTCCCTCGCCTCCTCTCTTTCCCTCGCCTCCTCTCTTTCCCTCACCTCCTCTCCATTCATTCCTCTACTCTGATTTGCTCTGATTCTTTCAGTTGTTTCATTTTCTGAGGAGACAATTGAGACAGCTCATGCTGAATAAAGATTGTCACGGCTCGTTGCTTCATTGAGTGTTTTGACCCAGACGGGCCGTTCTCATCAGAAGTGGGAAGTGAAATATTGAATTGTTTGGGATAAAACTAACAGTTTAGGCTGTGATGGAGGCTGGTGGTATGCAGTGGATTATTTTGTCAGGCTTGGCCAAGGCCCCCATATGAGAGGACTGAGGGTACCGGGGTGGGGCGAGTGTCCGTGAGTGTGTCTGTGTGCAAATGCATACAGTATGTACACACTTGCGTTATGTATGTGTATGTACAGCACAGTACGTGTAAGAATAACAGATTGTTTATTTCTCTCTGGGTACAGGAGCAGGGGTACATGAGCAGGGGTACATGGGCAGGGGTACAGGGGTTCAGAGGCAGGGGTACAGGGGTATAGTGGCAGGGGTACAGGGGTTCAGAGGCAGGGGAGGCAGTGGTACAGGGGCAGGGGTACAGGGGTTCAGAGGCAGGGGAGGCAGGGGTACAGGGGCAGGGTACAGGGGCAGGGGTATAGAGGCAGGGGTACAGGGGCAGGGGTATAGAGGCAGGGGAGGTAGGGGTACAGGGGCAGGGTACAGGGGCAGGGGTATAGAGGCAGGGGTACAGGGGCAGGGTACAGGGGCAGGGGTATAGAGGCAGGGGTACAGGGGCAGGGGTACAGGGGCAGGGGTATAGAGGCAGGGGTACAGGGGCAGGGGTACAGGGGCAGGGGTATAGAGGCAGGGGTACAGGGGCAGGGGTATAGAGGCAGGGGTATAGGGGCTGGGGTACAGGGGTATAGGGGCAGGGGTATAGGGGCAGGGGTACAGGGGCAGGGGTATAGGTGCAGGGGTACAGGGGCAGGGGTATAGAGGCAGGGGTATAGGGGCAGGGGTACAGGGGTTCAGAGGCAGGGGAGGCAGGGGTACAGGGGCTGGGGTACAGGGGCAGGGGTATAGAGGCAGGGGTATAGGGGCAGGGGTATAGGGGCAGGTGTACAGGGGTATAGGGGCAGGGGTATAGGGGCAGGTGTACAGGGGTATAGGGGCAGGGGTATAGAGGCAGGGGTACAGGGGCAGGGGTACAGGGGTTCAGAGGCAGGAGAGGCAGGGGTACAGGGGCAGGGTACAGGGGCAGGGGTATAGAGGCAGGGGTACAGGGGTACAGGGGCAGGGGTATAGAGGCAGGGGTACAGGGGCAGGGGTATAGAGGCAGGGGTACAGGGGCAGGGGTATAGAGGCAGGGGTGCAGGGGCAGGGGTACAGGGGAAGGGGTACAGGGACAGGGGTACAATGGCAGGGGTACAGGGGAAGGGGTACTGGGGCAGGGGTACAGGGACAGGGGTACAGGGGCAGGGGTACAGGGGAAGGGGTACTGGGGCACAGAGGCAGGCGTACAGGGGTACAAGGTGCATGTGTGTGTGTCTTTGTGTGACCACTTCCTTCTCTCTGGGTACATGTCCGTGTGAGGAACACGGGTGGAGTGTGTGTGTGTGTGTGTGTGTGTGTGTGTGTGTGTGTGTGTGTGTGTGTGTGTGTATGTGTGTGTGTGTGTGAGTAAGTGTGTGTGAAAATGTGTGCGAGAGAGACCACTTTCTTCTCTCTGGGTGAGCGTCCGTGTGAGGGGCAGGAAACTGGAGGGAGAGCAGTGTAATTTTCTCTGAATCAGAAGCCATTCCTCTTAATACCGGCGTGCTGAGGCTGAAACCTCACTAAACCCTCCTTAACCCCCTCCACCAGACTGGCGCAGGGGATAAGACCAACATAACAAACACAACACACATTTCAGCCGTGGGGGTGTGAGAGCGTGCCGTGTCTTCACTGCACAGAGGGCTTGGTGTGAGAGAGACTGGACTGGTGGCCTGTCATCATAAAAATATCATCACCTCCTCTGACTTGGAGTGGGTTAGAATGCCTTTATTTAAACATGGAACTTTGTATCTCTGCTGTGGTCATTGTGTGGTGCTGGAGGGAGGGAGGGAGACAAGGTTGTCTAAGACTATAGGAACAACAGGGTACTCTTTTAGTACCTTGAAGCCCTGCTCCTGTCTGTAGTCTTCCTCCATCTTAGTCATCCTCTCACTGTCAACATCAATACAGCACAACATCAATACAGCACAACATCAATACAACATCAATACAACATCAATACAACATCAATACAACATCAATACAACATCAAAACAACATCAACATCAACACAACATCAAACAACATCAATACAACATCAACACAACATCAACACAACATCAATACAACATCAATACAACATCAATACAACATCAATACAACATCAACACAACATCAATACAACATCAATACAACATCAATACAACATCAACACAACATCAATACAACATCAATACAACATCAAAACAACATCAATACAACATCAAAACTACATTAATACAACATCAATACAACATCAATACAACATCAACACAACATCAACACAACATCAATACAACATCAACACAACATCAATACAACATCAACACAACATCAACACAACATCAATACAACATCAACACAACACCAACACAACATCAACACAACATCAACACAACATCAAACAACATCAACACAACACAACATCATTGCACAGAGGGCTTGGTGTGAGAGAGACTGGACAACATCAACACAACATCAATACAACATCAACACAACATCAATACAACAACAACATCAACACAACATCAACACAACATCAATACAACATCAACACAACATCAACACAACATCAACACAACATCAATACAACATCAACATCAATACAACATCAACACAACATCAATACAACATCAATACAACATCAATACAACATCAACACAACATCAATACAACATCAATACAACATCAATACAACATCAAAACAACATCAACATCAACACAACATCAAACAACATCAATACAACATCAACACAACATCAACACAACATCAACACAACATCAACACAACATCAATACAACATCAACACAACATCAATACAACATCAATACAACATCAATACAACATCAACACAACATCAATACAACATCAATACAACATCAATACAACATCAACACAACATCAATACAACATCAATACAACATCAAAACAACATCAATACAACATCAAAACAACATCAATACAACATCAATACAACATCAATACAACATCAACACAACATCAACACAACATCAATACAACATCAACACAACATCAATACAACATCAACACAACATCAACACAACATCAATACAACATCAACACAACACCAACACAACATCAACACAACATCAACACAACATCAAACAACATCAACACAACACAACATCATTGCACAGAGGGCTTGGTGTGAGAGAGACTGGACAACATCAACACAACATCAATACAACATCAACATCAACACAACGTCAATACAACATCAACATCAACACATCATCAAACAACATCAATACAACATCAACACAACATCAACACAACATCAATACAACATCAATACAACATCAACACAACATCAACACAACATCAACACAACATCAATACAACATCAACATCAACACAACGTCAATACAACATCAACATCAACACAACATCAAACAACATCAATACAACATCAATACAACATCAAACAACATCAAAACAACATCAATACAACATCAACACAACATCAAACAACATCAACACAACATCAACACAACATCAATAAAATATCAACACAACATCAACACAACATCAACACAACATCAAAACATCAATACAACATCAACATCAACACAACATCAAACAACATCAACACAACATCAACACAACATCAATACAACATCAACATCAACACTACATCAAACAACATCAATATAACATCAAAACAACATCAATACAACATCAATACAACATCAACACAACATCAATACAGCATCAATACAACATCAATACAACATCAACACAACATCAATACAACATCAATACAACATCAATACAACATCAACACAACATCAAACAACATCAACACAACATCAACACAACATCAATAAAACATCAACACAACATCAACACAACATCAACACAACATCAAAACATCAATACAACATCAACATCAACACAACATCAAACAACATCAACACAACATCAACACAACATCAATATAACATCAACATCAACACTACATCAAACAACATCAATATAACATCAAAACAACATCAATACAACATCAACACAACATCAATACAACATCAACACAACATCAACACAACATCAACATCAATACAACATCTACACAACATCAACACAACATCAACACAACATCAACACAACACCAACACAACATCAATACAACACAACATCAATACAACACAACATCAACACAACATCAATACAACATCAACACAACATCAACACAACACCAACACAACATCAATACAACACAACATCAACACAACATCAATACAACATCAACACAACATCAACACAACATCAACACAACATCAATACAACACAACATCAACACAACATCAATACAACATCAATACAACATCAACACAACATCAACACAACATCAATACAACATCAATACAACACAACATCAACACAACATCAATACAACATCAATACAACATCAACACAACATCAACACAACATCAACACAACATCAATACAACATCAACACAACACAACATCATTGCACAGAGGGCTTGGTGTGAGAGAGACTGGACAACATCAAAACAACATCAATACAACATCAACATCAACACAACAGACAATACAACATCAACATCAACACAACATCAACACAACACCACACAACATCAACACAACATCAATACAACATCAACACAACATCATACACATCAACACGAACATCAATACAACATCAACATAAACACAACATCAACACAACATCAACACAACATCAACACAACATCAACACAACATCATTACAGCATCAACACAACATCAACACAACATCAACACAACATCATACAACAGCAACATCAATACAACATCACACAACATCAATACAACATCAATACAACTCAATACAACATCAACACAACATCAATACAACATCAATACAACATCAATACAACATCAAAAACAACATCAACATCAACACAACATCAAACAACATCAATACAAACATCAACACAACATCAACACAACATCAACACAACATCAACACAACATCATACAACATCAACAACAACATCAATACAACATCAATACAACATCAATACAACATCAACACAACATCAATACAACATCAATACAACATCAATACAACATCAACACAACATCAATACAACATCAATACAACATCAATACAACATCAACACAACATCAACACAACATCAACACAACATCAATACAACATCAAACACAACACAACATCATTGCACAGAGGGCTTGGTGTGAGAGAGACTGGACAACATCAAAACAACATCAATACAACATCAACATCAACACAACATCAATACAACATCAACATCAACACAACATCAACACAACACCAACACAACATCAACACAACATCAATACAACATCAACACAACATCAATACAACATCAACACAACATCAATACAACATCAACATCAACACAACATCAACACAACATCAACACAACATCAACACAACATCAACACAACATCATTACAGCATCAACACAACATCAACACAACATCAACACAACATCAATACAACATCAACATCAATACAACATCAACACAACATCAATACAACATCAATACAACATCAATACAACATCAACACAACATCAATACAACATCAATACAACATCAATACAACATCAAAACAACATCAACATCAACACAACATCAAACAACATCAATACAACATCAACACAACATCAACACAACATCAACACAACATCAACACAACATCAATACAACATCAACACAACATCAATACAACATCAATACAACATCAATACAACATCAACACAACATCAATACAACATCAATACAACATCAATACAACATCAACACAACATCAATACAACATCAATACAACATCAAAACAACATCAATACAACATCAAAACAACATCAATACAACATCAATACAACATCAATACAACATCAACACAACATCAATACAACATCAACACAACATCAATACAACATCAACACAACATCAACACAACATCAATACAACATCAACACAACACCAACACAACATCAACACAACATCAACACAACATCAAACAACATCAACACAACACAACATCATTGCACAGAGGGCTTGGTGTGAGAGAGACTGGACAACATCAACACAACATCAATACAACATCAACACAACATCAATACAACAACAACATCAACAGAACATCAACACAACATCAACACAACATCAACACAACATCAATACAACATCAACACAACATCAACACAACATCAACACAACATCAATACAACATCAACATCAATACAACATCAACACAACATCAATACAACATCAATACAACATCAATACAACATCAACACAACATCAATACAACATCAATACAACATCAATACAACATCAAAACAACATCAACATCAACACAACATCAAACAACATCAATACAACATCAACACAACATCAACACAACATCAACACAACATCAATACAACATCAACACAACATCAATACAACATCAATACAACATCAATACAACATCAACACAACATCAATACAACATCAATACAACATCAATACAACATCAACACAACATCAATACAACATCAATACAACATCAAAACAACATCAATACAACATCAAAACAACATCAATACAACATCAATACAAACATCAATACAACATCAACACAACATCAACACAACATCAATACAACATCAACACAACATCAATACAACATCAACACAACATCAACACAACATCAATACAACATCAACACAACACCAACACAACATCAACACAACATCAACACAACATCAAACAACATCAACACAACACAACATCATTGCACAGAGGGCTTGGTGTGAGAGAGACTGGACAACATCAACACAACATCAATACAACATCAACATCAACACAACGTCAATACAACATCAACATCAACACATCATCAAACAACATCAATACAACATCAACACAACATCAACACAACATCAATACAACATCAATACAACGTCAACACAACATCAACACAACATCAACACAACATCAATACAACATCAACATCAACACAACGTCAATACAACATCAACATCAACACAACATCAATACAACATCAATACAACATCAAACAACATCAAAACAACATCAATACAACATCAACACAACATCAAACAACATCAACACAACATCAACACAACATCAATAAAACATCAACACAACATCAACACAACATCAACACAACATCAAAACATCAATACAACATCAACATCAACACAACATCAAACAACATCAACACAACATCAACACAACATCAATACAACATCAACATCAACACTACATCAAACAACATCAATATAACATCAAAACAACATCAATACAACATCAATACAACATCAACACAACATCAATACAGCATCAATACAACATCAATACAACATCAACACAACATCAATACAACATCAATACAACATCAATACAACATCAATACAACATCAACACAACATCAAACAACATCAACACAACATCAACACAACATCAATAAAACATCAACACAACATCAATACAACATCAACACAACATCAAAACATCAATACAACATCAACATCAACACAACATCAAACAACATCAACACAACATCAACACAACATCAATACAACATCAACATCAACACTACATCAAACAACATCAATATAACATCAAAACAACATCAATACAACATCAACACAACATCAATACAACATCAACACAACATCAACACAACATCAACATCAATACAACATCTACACAACATCAACACAACATCAACACAACATCAACACAACACCAACACAACATCAATACAACACAACATCAATACAACACAACATCAACACAACATCAATACAACATCAACACAACATCAACACAACACCAACACAACATCAATACAACACAACATCAACACAACATCAATACAACATCAACACAACACAACATCATTGCACAGAGGGCTTAGTGTGAGAGAGACTGGACAACATCAACACAACATCAATACAACATCAACATCAACACAACGTCAATACAACATCAACATCAACACATCATCAAACAACATCAATACAACATCAACACAACATCAACACAACATCAATACAACATCAATACAACATCAACACAACATCAACACAACATCAACACAACATCAATACAACATCAACATCAACACAACGTCAATACAACATCAACATCAACACAACATCAAACAACATCAATACAACATCAATACAACATCAAACAACATCAAAACAACATCAATACAACATCAACACAACATCAAACAACATCAACACAACATCAACACAACATCAATAAAATATCAACACAACATCAACACAACATCAACACAACATCAAAACATCAATACAACATCAACATCAACACAACATCAAACAACATCAACACAACATCAACACAACATCAATACAACATCAACATCAACACTACATCAAACAACATCAATATAACATCAAAACAACATCAATACAACATCAATACAACATCAACACAACATCAATACAGCATCAATACAACATCAATACAACATCAACACAACATCAATACAACATCAATACAACATCAATACAACATCAATACAACATCAACACAACATCAAACAACATCAACACAACATCAACACAACATCAATAAAACATCAACACAACATCAACACAACATCAAAACATCAATACAACATCAACATCAACACAACATCAAACAACATCAACACAACATCAACACAACATCAATACAACATCAACATCAACACTACATCAAACAACATCAATATAACATCAAAACAACATCAATACAACATCAACACAACATCAATACAACATCAACACAACATCAACACAACATCAACATCAATACAACATCTACACAACATCAACACAACATCAACACAACATCAACACAACACCAACACAACATCAATACAACACAACATCAATACAACACAACATCAACACAACATCAATACAACATCAACACAACATCAACACAACACCAACACAACATCAATACAACACAACATCAACACAACATCAATACAACATCAACACAACATCAACACAACATCAATACAACACAACATCAACACAACATCAATACAACATCAATACAACATCAACACAACATCAACACAACATCAATACAACATCAATACAACACAACATCAACACAACATCAATACAACATCAATACAACATCAACACAACATCAACACAACATCAACACAACATCAATACAACATCAACACAACACAACATCATTGCACAGAGGGCTTGGTGTGAGAGAGACTGGACAACATCAAAACAACATCAATACAACATCAACATCAACACAACATCAATACAACATCAACATCAACACAACATCAACACAACACCAACACAACATCAACACAACATCAATACAACATCAACACAACATCAATACAACATCAACACAACATCAATACAACATCAACATCAACACAACATCAACACAACATCAACACAACATCAACACAACATCAACACAACATCAACACAACATCATTACAGCATCAACACAACATCAACACAACATCAACACAACATCAATACAACATCAACACAACATCAATACAACATCAATACAACATCAATACAACATCAACACAACATCAATACAACATCAATACAACATCAATACAACATCAAAACAACATCAACATCAACACAACATCAAACAACATCAATACAACATCAACACAACATCAACACAACATCAACACAACATCAACACAACATCAATACAACATCAACACAACATCAATACAACATCAATACAACATCAACACAACATCAATACAACATCAATACAACATCAATACAACATCAACACAACATCAATACAACATCAATACAACATCAAAACAACATCAATACAACATCAAAACAACATCAATACAACATCAATACAACATCAATACAACATCAACACAACATCAACACAACATCAATACAACATCAACACAACATCAATACAACATCAACACAACATCAACACAACATCAATACAACATCAACACAACACCAACACAACATCAACACAACATCAACACAACATCAAACAACATCAACACAACACAACATCATTGCACAGAGGGCTTGGTGTGAGAGAGACTGGACAACATCAACACAACATCAATACAACATCAACACAACATCAATACAACAACAACATCAACACAACATCAACACAACATCAACACAACATCAACACAACATCAACACAACATCAATACAACATCAACACAACATCAACACAACATCAACACAACATCATTACAACATCAACATCAATACAACATCAACACAACATCAATACAACATCAATACAACATCAATACAACATCAACACAACATCAATACAACATCAATACAACATCAATACAACATCAAAACAACATCAACATCAACACAACATCAAACAACATCAATACAACATCAACACAACATCAACACAACATCAACACAACATCAACACAACATCAATACAACATCAACACAACATCAATACAACATCAATACAACATCAACACAACATCAATACAACATCAATACAACATCAATACAACATCAACACAACATCAATACAACATCAATACAACATCAAAACAACATCAATACAACATCAAAACAACATCAATACAACATCAATACAACATCAATACAACATCAACACAACATCAACACAACATCAATACAACATCAACACAACATCAATACAACATCAACACAACATCAACACAACATCAATACAACATCAACACAACACCAACACAACATCAACACAACATCAACACAACATCAAACAACATCAACACAACACAACATCATTGCACAGAGGGCTTGGTGTGAGAGAGACTGGACAACATCAACACAACATCAATACAACATCAACATCAACACAACGTCAATACAACATCAACATCAACACATCATCAAACAACATCAATACAACATCAACACAACATCAACACAACATCAATACAACATCAATACAACATCAACACAACATCAACACAACATCAAACAACATCAATACAACATCAATACAACATCAAACAACATCAAAACAACATCAATACAACATCAACACAACATCAAACAACATCAACACAACATCAACACAACATCAATAAAACATCAACACAACATCAACACAACATCAACACAACATCAAAACATCAATACAACATCAACATCAACACAACATCAAACAACATCAACACAACATCAACACAACATCAATACAACATCAACATCAACACTACATCAAACAACATCAATATAACATCAAAACAACATCAATACAACATCAATACAACATCAACACAACATCAATACAGCATCAATACAACATCAATACAACATCAACACAACATCAATACAACATCAATACAACATCAATACAACATCAATACAACATCAACACAACATCAAACAACATCAACACAACATCAACACAACATCAATAAAACATCAACACAACATCAACACAACATCAATACAACATCAATACAACATCAAAACAACATCAATACAACATCAAAACAACATCAATACAACATCAATACAACATCAATACAACATCAACACAACATCAACACAACATCAATACAACATCAACACAACATCAATACAACATCAACACAACATCAACACAACATCAATACAACATCAACACAACACCAACACAACATCAACACAACATCAACACAACATCAAACAACATCAACACAACACAACATCATTGCACAGAGGGCTTGGTGTGAGAGAGACTGGACAACATCCACACAACATCAATACAACATCAACACAACATCAATACAACAACAACATCAACACAACATCAACACAACATCAATACAACATCAATACAACATCAATACAACATCAACACAACATCAATACAACATCAATACAACATCAATACAACATCAAAACAACATCAACATCAACACAACATCAAACAACATCAATACAACATCAACACAACATCAACACAACATCAACACAACATCAACACAACATCAATACAACATCAACACAACATCAATACAACATCAATACAACATCAATACAACATCAACACAACATCAATACAACATCAATACAACATCAATACAACATCAACACAACATCAATACAACATCAATACAACATCAAAACAACATCAATACAACATCAAAACTACATTAATACAACATCAATACAACATCAATACAACATCAACACAACATCAACACAACATCAATACAACATCAACACAACATCAATACAACATCAACACAACATCAACACAACATCAATACAACATCAACACAACACCAACACAACATCAACACAACATCAACACAACATCAAACAACATCAACACAACACAACATCATTGCACAGAGGGCTTGGTGTGAGAGAGACTGGACAACATCAACACAACATCAATACAACATCAACACAACATCAATACAACAACAACATCAACACAACATCAACACAACATCAACACAACATCAACACAACATCAATACAACATCAACACAACATCAACACAACATCAACACAACATCAATACAACATCAACATCAATACAACATCAACACAACATCAATACAACATCAATACAACATCAATACAACATCAACACAACATCAATACAACATCAATACAACATCAATACAACATCAAAACAACATCAACATCAACACAACATCAAACAACATCAATACAACATCAACACAACATCAACACAACATCAACACAACATCAACACAACATCAATACAACATCAACACAACATCAATACAACATCAATACAACATCAATACAACATCAACACAACATCAATACAACATCAATACAACATCAATACAACATCAACACAACATCAATACAACATCAATACAACATCAAAACAACATCAATACAACATCAAAACAACATCAATACAACATCAATACAACATCAATACAACATCAACACAACATCAACACAACATCAATACAACATCAACACAACATCAATACAACATCAACACAACATCAACACAACATCAATACAACATCAACACAACACCAACACAACATCAACACAACATCAACACAACATCAAACAACATCAACACAACACAACATCATTGCACAGAGGGCTTGGTGTGAGAGAGACTGGACAACATCAACACAACATCAATACAACATCAACATCAACACAACGTCAATACAACATCAACATCAACACATCATCAAACAACATCAATACAACATCAACACAACATCAACACAACATCAATACAACATCAATACAACATCAACACAACATCAACACAACATCAACACAACATCAATACAACATCAACATCAACACAACGTCAATACAACATCAACATCAACACAACATCAAACAACATCAATACAACATCAATACAACATCAAACAACATCAAAACAACATCAATACAACATCAACACAACATCAAACAACATCAACACAACATCAACACAACATCAATAAAATATCAACACAACATCAACACAACATCAACACAACATCAAAACATCAATACAACATCAACATCAACACAACATCAAACAACATCAACACAACATCAACACAACATCAATACAACATCAACATCAACACTACATCAAACAACATCAATATAACATCAAAACAACATCAATACAACATCAATACAACATCAACACAACATCAATACAGCATCAATACAACATCAATACAACATCAACACAACATCAATACAACATCAATACAACATCAATACAACATCAATACAACATCAACACAACATCAAACAACATCAACACAACATCAACACAACATCAATAAAACATCAACACAACATCAACACAACATCAACACAACATCAAAACATCAATACAACATCAACATCAACACAACATCAAACAACATCAACACAACATCAACACAACATCAATATAACATCAACATCAACACTACATCAAACAACATCAATATAACATCAAAACAACATCAATACAACATCAACACAACATCAATACAACATCAACACAACATCAACACAACATCAACATCAATACAACATCTACACAACATCAACACAACATCAACACAACATCAACACAACACCAACACAACATCAATACAACACAACATCAATACAACACAACATCAACACAACATCAATACAACATCAACACAACATCAACACAACACCAACACAACATCAATACAACACAACATCAACACAACATCAATACAACATCAACACAACATCAACACAACATCAACACAACATCAATACAACACAACATCAACACAACATCAATACAACATCAATACAACATCAACACAACATCAACACAACATATATACAACATCAATACAACACAACATCAACACAACATCAATACAACATCAATACAACATCAACACAACATCAACACAACATCAACACAACATCAATACAACATCAACACAACACAACATCATTGCACAGAGGGCTTGGTGTGAGAGAGACTGGACAACATCAAAACAACATCAATACAACATCAACATCAACACAACATCAATACAACATCAACATCAACACAACATCAACACAACACCAACACAACATCAACACAACATCAATACAACATCAACACAACATCAATACAACATCAACACAACATCAATACAACATCAACATCAACACAACATCAACACAACATCAACACAACATCAACACAACATCAACACAACATCATTACAGCATCAACACAACATCAACACAACATCAACACAACATCAATACAACATCAACATCAATACAACATCAACACAACATCAATACAACATCAATACAACATCAATACAACATCAACACAACATCAATACAACATCAATACAACATCAATACAACATCAAAACAACATCAACATCAACACAACATCAAACAACATCAATACAACATCAACACAACATCAACACAACATCAACACAACATCAACACAACATCAATACAACATCAACACAACATCAATACAACATCAATACAACATCAATACAACATCAACACAACATCAATACAACATCAATACAACATCAATACAACATCAACACAACATCAATACAACATCAATACAACATCAAAACAACATCAATACAACATCAAAACAACATCAATACAACATCAATACAACATCAATACAACATCAACACAACATCAACACAACATCAATACAACATCAACACAACATCAATACAACATCAACACAACATCAACACAACATCAATACAACATCAACACAACACCAACACAACATCAACACAACATCAACACAACATCAAACAACATCAACACAACACAACATCATTGCACAGAGGGCTTGGTGTGAGAGAGACTGGACAACATCAACACAACATCAATACAACATCAACACAACATCAATACAACAACAACATCAACACAACATCAACACAACATCAACACAACATCAACACAACATCAACACAACATCAATACAACATCAACACAACATCAACACAACATCAACACAACATCAATACAACATCAACATCAATACAACATCAACACAACATCAATACAACATCAATACAACATCAATACAACATCAACACAACATCAATACAACATCAATACAACATCAATACAACATCAAAACAACATCAACATCAACACAACATCAAACAACATCAATACAACATCAACACAACATCAACACAACATCAACACAACATCAATACAACATCAACACAACATCAATACAACATCAATACAACATCAATACAACATCAACACAACATCAATACAACATCAATACAACATCAATACAACATCAACACAACATCAATACAACATCAATACAACATCAAAACAACATCAATACAACATCAAAACAACATCAATACAACATCAATACAACATCAATACAACATCAACACAACATCAACACAACATCAATACAACATCAACACAACATCAATACAACATCAACACAACATCAACACAACATCAATACAACATCAACACAACACCAACACAACATCAACACAACATCAACACAACATCAAACAACATCAACACAACACAACATCATTGTACAGAGGGCTTGGTGTGAGAGAGACTGGACAACATCAACACAACATCAATACAACATCAACATCAACACAACGTCAATACAACATCAACATCAACACATCATCAAACAACATCAATACAACATCAACACAACATCAACACAACATCAATACAACATCAATACAACGTCAACACAACATCAACACAACATCAACACAACATCAATACAACATCAACATCAACACAACGTCAATACAACATCAACATCAACACAACATCAAACAACATCAATACAACATCAATACAACATCAAACAACATCAAAACAACATCAATACAACATCAACACAACATCAAACAACATCAACACAACATCAACACAACATCAATAAAACATCAACACAACATCAACACAACATCAACACAACATCAAAACATCAATACAACATCAACATCAACACAACATCAAACAACATCAACACAACATCAACACAACATCAATACAACATCAACATCAACACTACATCAAACAACATCAATATAACATCAAAACAACATCAATACAACATCAATACAACATCAACACAACATCAATACAGCATCAATACAACATCAATACAACATCAACACAACATCAATACAACATCAATACAACATCAATACAACATCAATACAACATCAACACAACATCAAACAACATCAACACAACATCAACACAACATCAATAAAACATCAACACAACATCAACACAACATCAACACAACATCAAAACATCAATACAACATCAACATCAACACAACATCAAACAACATCAACACAACATCAACACAACATCAATACAACATCAACATCAACACTACATCAAACAACATCAATATAACATCAAAACAACATCAATACAACATCAACACAACATCAATACAACATCAACACAACATCAACACAACATCAACATCAATACAACATCTACACAACATCAACACAACATCAACACAACATCAACACAACACCAACACAACATCAATACAACACAACATCAATACAACACAACATCAACACAACATCAATACAACATCAACACAACATCAACACAACACCAACACAACATCAATACAACACAACATCAACACAACATCAATACAACATCAACACAACACAACATCATTGCACAGAGGGCTTGGTGTGAGAGAGACTGGACAACATCAACACAACATCAATACAACATCAACATCAACACAACGTCAATACAACATCAACATCAACACATCATCAAACAACATCAATACAACATCAACACAACATCAACACAACATCAATACAACATCAATACAACATCAACACAACATCAACACAACATCAACACAACATCAATACAACATCAACATCAACACAACGTCAATACAACATCAACATCAACACAACATCAAACAACATCAATACAACATCAATACAACATCAAACAACATCAAAACATCAATACAACATCAACACAACATCAAACAACATCAACACAACATCAACACAACATCAATAAAATATCAACACAACATCAACACAACATCAACACAACATCAAAACATCAATACAACATCAACATCAACACAACATCAAACAACATCAACACAACATCAACACAACATCAATACAACATCAACATCAACACTACATCAAACAACATCAATATAACATCAAAACAACATCAATACAACATCAATACAACATCAACACAACATCAATACAGCATCAATACAACATCAATACAACATCAACACAACATCAATACAACATCAATACAACATCAATACAACATCAATACAACATCAACACAACATCAAACAAC
Source organism: Oncorhynchus mykiss (assembly GCF_013265735.2). Classification (NCBI taxonomy): domain Eukaryota; kingdom Metazoa; phylum Chordata; class Actinopteri; order Salmoniformes; family Salmonidae; genus Oncorhynchus; species Oncorhynchus mykiss. Next base: position 42,430,901 of record NC_048588.1, read on the forward strand.
ATCAACACAACATCAACACAACATCAATAAAACATCAACACAACATCAACACAACATCAACACAACATCAAAACATCAATACAACATCAACATCAACACAACATCAAACAACATCAACACAACATCAACACAACATCAATACAACATCAACATCAACACTACATCAAACAACATCAATATAACATCAAAACAACATCAATACAACATCAACACGACATCAATACAACATCAACACAACATCAACACAACATCAACATCAATACAACATCTACACAACATCAACACAACATCAACACAACATCAACACAACACCAACACAACATCAATACAACACAACATCAATACAACACAACATCAACACAACATCAATACAACATCAACACAACATCAACACAACACCAACACAACATCAATACAACACAACATCAACACAACATCAATACAACATCAACACAACATCAACACAACATCAATACAACACAACATCAACACAACATCAATACAACATCAATACAACATCAACACAACATCAACACAACATCAATACAACATCAATACAACACAACATCAACACAACATCAATACAACATCAATACAACATCAACACAACATCAACACAACATCAATACAACATCAACACAACACAACATCATTGCACAGAGGGCTTGGTGTGAGAGAGACTGGACAACATCAAAACAACATCAATACAACATCAACATCAACACAACATCAATACAACATCAACATCAACACAACATCAACACAACACCAACACAACATCAACACAACATCAATACAACATCAACACAACATCAATACAACATCAACACAACATCAATACAACATCAACATCAACACAACATCAACACAACATCAACACAACATCAACACAACATCAACACAACATCATTACAGCATCAACACAACATCAACACAACATCAACACAACATCAATACAACATCAACACAACATCAATACAACATCAATACAACATCAATACAACATCAACACAACATCAATACAACATCAATACAACATCAATACAACATCAAAACAACATCAACATCAACACAACATCAAACAACATCAATACAACATCAACACAACATCAACACAACATCAACACAACATCAACACAACATCAATACAACATCAACACAACATCAATACAACATCAATACAACATCAATACAACATCAACACAACATCAATACAACATCAATACAACATCAATACAACATCAACACAACATCAATACAACATCAATACAACATCAAAACAACATCAATACAACATCAAAACAACATCAATACAACATCAATACAACATCAATACAACATCAACACAACATCAATACAACATCAACACAACATCAATACAACATCAACACAACATCAACACAACATCAATACAACATCAACACAACACCAACACAACATCAACACAACATCAACACAACATCAAACAACATCAACACAACACAACATCATTGCACAGAGGGCTTGGTGTGAGAGAGACTGGACAACATCAACACAACATCAATACAACATCAACACAACATCAATACAACAACAACATCAACACAACATCAACACAACATCAACACAACATCAACACAACATCAATACAACATCAACACAACATCAACACAACATCAACACAACATCATTACAACATCAACATCAATACAACATCAACACAACATCAATACAACATCAATACAACATCAATACAACATCAACACAACATCAATACAACATCAATACAACATCAATACAACATCAAAACAACATCAACATCAACACAACATCAAACAACATCAATACAACATCAACACAACATCAACACAACATCAACACAACATCAACACAACATCAATACAACATCAACACAACATCAATACAACATCAATACAACATCAACACAACATCAATACAACATCAATACAACATCAATACAACATCAACACAACATCAATACAACATCAATACAACATCAAAACAACATCAATACAACATCAAAACAACATCAATACAACATCAATACAACATCAATACAACATCAACACAACATCAACACAACATCAATACAACATCAACACAACATCAATACAACATCAACACAACATCAACACAACATCAATACAACATCAACACAACACCAACACAACATCAACACAACATCAACACAACATCAAACAACATCAACACAACACAACATCATTGCACAGAGGGCTTGGTGTGAGAGAGACTGGACAACATCAACACAACATCAATACAACATCAACATCAACACAACGTCAATACAACATCAACATCAACACATCATCAAACAACATCAATACAACATCAACACAACATCAACACAACATCAATACAACATCAATACAACATCAACACAACATCAACACAACATCAAACAACATCAATACAACATCAATACAACATCAAACAACATCAAAACAACATCAATACAACATCAACACAACATCAAACAACATCAACACAACATCAACACAACATCAATAAAACATCAACACAACATCAACACAACATCAACACAACATCAAAACATCAATACAACATCAACATCAACACAACATCAAACAACATCAACACAACATCAACACAACATCAATACAACATCAACATCAACACTACATCAAACAACATCAATATAACATCAAAACAACATCAATACAACATCAATACAACATCAACACAACATCAATACAGCATCAATACAACATCAATACAACATCAACACAACATCAATACAACATCAATACAACATCAATACAACATCAATACAACATCAACACAACATCAAACAACATCAACACAACATCAACACAACATCAATAAAACATCAACACAACATCAACACAACATCAATACAACATCAATACAACATCAAAACAACATCAATACAACATCAAAACAACATCAATACAACATCAATACAACATCAATACAACATCAACACAACATCAATACAACATCAACACAACATCAATACAACATCAACACAACATCAACACAACATCAATACAACATCAACACAACACCAACACAACATCAACACAACATCAACACAACATCAAACAACATCAACACAACACAACATCATTGCACAGAGGGCTTGGTGTGAGAGAGACTGGACAACATCAACACAACATCAATACAACATCAACACAACATCAATACAACAACAACATCAACACAACAGCAACACAACATCAACACAACATCAACACAACATCAACACAACATCAATACAACATCAATACAACATCAACACAACATCAACACAACATCATTACAACATCAACATCAATACAACATCAACACAACATCAATACAACATCAATACAACATCAACACAACATCAATACAACATCAATACAACATCAATACAACATCAAAACAACATCAACATCAACACAACATCAAACAACATCAATACAACATCAACACAACATCAACACAACATCAACACAACATCAACACAACATCAATACAACATCAACACAACATCAATACAACATCAATACAACATCAATACAACATCAACACAACATCAATACAACATCAATACAACATCAATACAACATCAACACAACATCAATACAACATCAATACAACATCAAAACAACATCAATACAACATCAAAACAACATCAATACAACATCAATACAACATCAATACAACATCAACACAACATCAACACAACATCAATACAACATCAACACAACATCAATACAACATCAACACAACATCAACACAACATCAATACAACATCAACACAACACCAACACAACATCAACACAACATCAACACAACATCAAACAACATCAACACAACACAACATCATTGCACAGAGGGCTTGGTGTGAGAGAGACTGGACAACATCAACACAACATCAATACAACATCAACATCAACACAACGTCAATACAACATCAACATCAACACATCATCAAACAACATCAATACAACATCAACACAACATCAACACAACATCAATACAACATCAATACAACATCAACACAACATCAACACAACATCAACACAACATCAATACAACATCAACATCAACACAACGTCAATACAACATCAACATCAACACAACATCAAACAACATCAATACAACATCAATACAACATCAAACAACATCAAAACAACATCAATACAACATCAACACAACATCAAACAACATCAACACAACATCAACACAACATCAATAAAACATCAACACAACATCAACACAACATCAAAACATCAATACAACATCAACATCAACACAACATCAAACAACATCAACACAACATCAACACAACATCAATACAACATCAACATCAACACTACATCAAACAACATCAATATAACATCAAAACAACATCAATACAACATCAATACAACATCAACACAACATCAATACAGCATCAATACAACATCAATACAACATCAACACAACATCAATACAACATCAATACAACATCAATACAACATCAATACAACATCAACACAACATCAAACAACATCAACACAACATCAACACAACATCAATAAAACATCAACACAACATCAACACAACATCAACACAACATCAAAACATCAATACAACATCAACATCAACACAACATCAAACAACATCAACACAACATCAACACAACATCAATACAACATCAACATCAACACTACATCAAACAACATCAATATAACATCAAAACAACATCAATACAACATCAACACAACATCAATACAACATCAACACAACATCAACACAACATCAACATCAATACAACATCTACACAACATCAACACAACATCAACACAACATCAACACAACACCAACACAACATCAATACAACACAACATCAATACAACACAACATCAACACAACATCAATACAACATCAACACAACATCAACACAACACCAACACAACATCAATACAACACAACATCAACACAACATCAATACAACATCAACACAACATCAACACAACATCAACACAACATCAATACAACACAACATCAACACAACATCAATACAACATCAATACAACATCAACACAACATCAACACAACATCAATACAACATCAATACAACACAACATAAACACAACATCAATACAACATCAATACAACATCAACACAACATCAACACAACATCAATACAACATCAACACAACATCAACACAACATCAATACAACATCAACACAACATCAACACAACATCAATACAACATCAACACAACATCAACACAACATCAATACAACATCAATACAACATCAACACAACATCAATACAACATCAATACAACATCAACACAACATCAATACAACATCAACACAACATCAACACAACATCAACACAACATCAATACAACATCAACATCAACACAACATGAATTGAGCCAGCAGCATACCACCCTGCATACCACTGATGGCTTGCCTCTGAAGCTAAACAGGGTTGGTCCCTGGATGGTCCCTGGATGGGAGACCAGATGCTGCTGGAAGTGGTGTTGGAGGGCCAGTAGGAGGCACTCTTTCTTCTGGTCTAAAAAATATCCCAATGCCCCAGGGCAGTGATTGGGGACTTTCGGATGGGATGTTGAACGGGTGTCCTGACTTTCTGAGGTCATTAAAAATCCCATGGCACTTATCGTAAGAGTAGGGGGTGTTAACCCCGGTGTCCTGGCTAAATTCCCAATCTGGCCCTCAAACCATCACGGTCACCTAATAATCCCCAGTTTACAATTGGCTCATTCATCCCCCTCCTCTCCCCTGTAACTATTCCCCAGGTCGGTGCTGTAAATGAGAATGTGTTTTCAGTCAACTTACCTGGTAAAATAACAAATAAATACAAAACAATGTCAGTTTAAACACTTTCCTCAACATCATACCATAACTACTAGATGAAACGGTCAAAAAATATTGTACGTTTATATTCGTGACTAGGACTGTGTTTGAGGTCACGGAGAGTCTGTCATCCATCTGTTAGTAACAACTAAAATGGTGGAACGTTCGCTTAAGGAGACAGGCACATTTCTGAAAAACATCACCACAGAGAAACCCATCCAAATAGCACACAAACCCTCACATCCAAACCAACACTATCATAAAGCTATGAGGAGACAATTAGAGCTGTGTGTTTGTGTGTGCCATAATGCCAGAGGGGACCAGGGCTAATCCCCAGACTCCCAGGAAGGGGACAGCGGTCAGTGTGCTGTCTTCAGTATGGGCGACCCAACGGCAGGAATCTGCTCTCCAATCCGCCAGGTTTTCTCTCCCAGCGTTCCTGAGAGGCAGGGACCTCGTGCTCAGAACAGCAGGCTGTGTGTGTGCGTGCATGGATGTAGTACTCAGACAGCGAGCCAGACATAAACAAACAAATGGAATCCTCCAGCTGTGCTGCTGTTCCAATGCCTGCCTTTTACCTCGAGACACTATAATTCACATTATAAACTGGGTGGTTCGAGCCCTGAATGCTGATTGGCCGACAGCCGTGGCATATTGGACCGTATACGACGGGTATAACAAAACATGTATTTTATACAGCTCTAATTCTGTGGTAAAACCAGTTTATAATAGCAATAAGGCACCTCAGGGGTTTGTTGTATACGGCCAATATACCACGGCCAATATACCACGGCTAAGGGCTGTATGCAAACACTCTATACTGGCCAGATACCAAACCCTCTCAGGTCTTATTGCTGAAATTATACACACACACTGGATACTATAATCACAGTAATACATACTGGATACTATAATCACAGTAATACACACATACTGGATACTATAATCACAGTAATACACACTGGATACTATAATCACAGTAATACATACTGGATACTATAATCACAGTAATACATACTGGATACTATAATCACAGTAATACACACTGGATACTATAATCACAGTAATACATACTGGATACTATAATCACAGTAATACACACTGGATACTATAATCACAGTAATACACACTGGATACTATAATCACAGTAATACACACATACTGGATACTATAATCACAGTAATAGATACTGGATACTATAATCACAGTAATACACACTGGATACTATAATCACAGTAATACACACTGGATACTATAATCACAGTAATACACACTGGATACTATAATCACAGTAATAGATACTGGATACTATAATCCCAGTAATACACACTGGATACTATAATCACAGTAATACACACATACTGGATACTATAATCACAGTAATAGATACTGGATACTATAATCACAGTAATACACACTGGATACTATAATCACAGTAATACACAATGGATACTATAATCACAGTAATACAAACTGGATACTATAATCACAGTAATACACACATACTGGGTACTATAATCACAGTAATACATACTGGATACTATAATCACAGTAATACACACTGGATACTATAATCACAGTAATACACACTGGATACTATAATCACAGTAATACACACTGGATACTATAATCACAGTAATACACACATACTGGATACTATAATCACAGTAATAGATACTGGATACTATAATCACAGTAATACACACTGGATACTATAATCACAGTAATACACAATGGATACTATAATCACAGTAATACAAACTGGATACTATAATCACAGTAATACACACTGGATACTATAATCACAGTAATACACACTGGATACTATAATCACAGTAATACACACATACTGGATACTATAATCACAGTAATAGATACTGGATACTATAATCACAGTAATACACACTGGATACTATAATCACAGTAATACACAATGGATACTATAATCACAGTAATACAAACTGGATACTATAATCACAGTAATACACACTGGATACTATAATCACAGTAATACACACATACTGGATACTATAATCACAGTAATAGATACTGGATACTATAATCACAGTAATACACACTGGATACTATAATCACAGTAATACACAATGGATACTATAATCACAGTAATACAAACTGGATACTATAATCACAATAATACACACATACTGGGTACTATAATCACAGTAATACATACTGGATACTATAATCACAGTAATACACACTGGATACTATAATCACAGTAATACACACTGGATACTATAATCACAGTAATACACACTGGATACTATAATCACAGTAATACACACATACTGGATACTATAATCACAGTAATAGATACTGGATACTATAATCACAGTAATACACACTGGATACTATAATCACAGTAATACACAATGGATACTATAATCACAGTAATACAAACTGGATACTATAATCACAGTAATACACACTGGATACTATAATCACAGTAATACACACTGGATACTATAATCACAGTAATACACAATGGATACTATAATCACAGTAATACAAACTGGATACTATAATCACAGTAATACACACTGGATACTATAATCACAGTAATACACACATACTGGATACTATAATCACAGTAATAGATACTGGATACTATAATCACAGTAATACACACTGGATACTATAATCACAGTAATACACACTGGATACTATAATCACAGTAATACACACTGGATACTATAATCACAGTAATACACACTGGATACTATAATCACAGTAATACACACTGGATACTATAATCACAGTAATACACACATACTGGATACTATAATCACAGTAATAGATACTGGATACTATAATCACAGTAATACACACTGGATACTATAATCACAGTAATACACAATGGATACTATAATCACAGTAATACACACTGGATACTATAATCACAGTAATACATACTGGATACTATAATCACAGTAATACATACTGGATACTATAATCACAGTAATACACACTGGATGCTATAATCACAGTAATACATACTGGATACTATAATCACAGTAATACACACTGGATACTATAATCACAGTAATACACACTGGATACTATAATCACAGTAATACATACTGGATACTATAATCACAGTAATACATACTGGATACTATAATCACAGTAATACACACATACTGGATACTATAATCACAGTAATACACACTGGATACTATAATCACAGTAATACATACTGGATACTATAATCACAGTAATACACACTGGATACTATAATCACAGTAATACATACTGGATACTATAATCACAGTAATACACACTGGATACTATAATCACAGTAATACATACTGGATACTATAATCACAATAATACACACTGGATAGTATAATCACAGTAATACATACTGGATAGTATAATCACAATAATACACACTGGATACTATAATCACAGTAATACACACTGGATGCTATAATCACAGTAATACACACTGGATACTATAATCACAGTAATACACACTGGATACTATAATCACAGTAATACACACTGGATACTATAATCACAGTAATACACACTGGATACTATAGTCACAGTAATACACACTGGATACTATAATCACAGTAATACACACATACTGGATACTATAATCACAGTAATACACACATACTGGATACTATAATCACAGTAATACACACTGGATACTATAGTCACAGTAATACATACTGGATACTATAATCACAGTCATAAATACTGGATAGAAAGGCCATTCCAGTTCTGCTGCCTTCTAGTTTTGCTGCTGTTTCTCCAAACACATATCTGTTTTTCTGCAGTCGGTATGATGATTGTCCTGTGTTTTTCCCCTAGTTTTCATCCTGATCGTATTACAGAGTGTGAGTAAGCCCATGGCAGTTGAGTCTCTGTTCTTGTAGACAAAATGACACATTTTACCAGCACATTTCCCTGTGGGCCTTATACTCTCTCTAAGGGTTTGTACAGATGGCAGAAGACAGAAAAAAGAAAAAACATGTACACACAGACACACACACACACACACACACACACACGTACACACACGTACACACACGTACACACACACACACGTACACCCACGTACACACACACACACACACACACACACACACACACACACGTACACACACGTACACACACACACACACACACACACACACACACACACACGTACACACACGTACACACACACACACGTACACCCACGTACACACACACACACACACACACACACGTACACACACACACACACGTACACACATGTACACCCACACACACACACACACACACACACACACACACACACACACACACACACACACGTACACACACAGCCTAAGAAGGAAAGACACAAACAAACAAACAGCCCTCAGACAGACATGACATGCAAGACAGACGACGGTGACCGAACACAGCACACCAGACAGACATAACGTCTAGCCAGCTCAGCCTTCCACAGAAGCTTACATCACACAATTTGAACCCAGCTGTTAAAGAGGGGGCGCTCTTAGCTACGCCATCAGACATAATATCTATGTCTGTCATGTTGCATCAAACCAAAAGGACTTCGTAATATTTGTACACGCACATATTTGATGGTCCTCTCCATATGTCAGACTGTGTAAAGAATAATAAATATAACATGCTCCTTCTTCCCTGGAGAGGAAGGGAAAGTGAGGGAGGGTGAGGGAGAGAGAGGGAGGGAGGGAGGGAGGGAGGGAGGGAGGGAGAGTGAGGGGAGGGAGGGAGGGAGGGAGGGAGGGAGAGAGTGAGGGAGGGAGAGTGAGGGAGGGATGGAGAGTGAGGGAGGGAGGGTGAGGGGAGAGAGGGAGAGTGAGGGAGGGAGACGAGGGAGAGTGAGGGAGGGAGGGAGGGATGAGTGAGGGAGGAAGGGAGAGTGAGGGAGGGAGGGTGAGGGAGAGAGGGAGAGTGAGGGAGGGAGAGAGGGAGAGTGAGGGAGAGAGGGAGAGTGAGGGAGAGAGAGTGAGGGAAGGAGGGGAGAGGGAGGGAGAGTGAGGGAGAGAGGGAGAGTGAGGGAAGGATGAGAGGGAGAGAGGGAGAGTGAGGGAGGGAGAGTGAGGGAGAGAGGGAGAGTGAGGGAGGGAGGGAGAGGGGAAGGAGGGAGAGGGAGGGAGGGAGAGAGAGGGAGAGAGTGAGAGTGAGGGAGGGAGGGAGAGGGAGGGAGGGAGAGAGAGGGAGAGAGTGAGAGTTAAGGAGGGAGGGAGGAGGGAGGGAGAGTGAGGGAGAGAGGGAGAGTGAGGGAGGGAGAGTGAGGGAGGGAGGGAGAGGGAGGGAGGGAGAGAGAAGGAGAGAGTGAGAGTGAGGGAGGGAGGGAGAGTGAGGGAGGGAGAGAGAGGGAGGGAGGGAGAGAGAGGGAGAGAGTGAGAGTGAGGGAGGGAGGGAGAGTGAGGGAGGGAGGGAGAGTGAGGGAGGGAGAGTGAGGGAGGGAGAGTGAGGGAAGGAGGGAGGGAGAGGGAGGGAGGGAGTGAGAGTGAGTGAGGGAGGGAGGGAGAGTGAGGGAGGGAGAGTGAGGGAGGGAGGGAGAGGGAGGGAGGGAGAGAGAGGGAGAGAGTGAGAGTGAGGGAGGGAGGGAGAGTGAGTGAGGGAGGGAGAGAGAGGGAGGGAGGGAGAGTGAGGGAGGGAGAGAGAGGGAGAGAGGGAGAGAGAGGGAGAGTGAGGGAGAGTGAGGGAGGGAGAGTGAGGGAGAGAGGGAGAGTGAGGGAGGGAGAGTGAGGGAGAGAGGGAGAGTGAGGGAGGGAGAGTGAGGGAGGGAGAGTGAGGGAGAGAGAGGGAGAGAGGGAGAGTGAGGGAGGGAGAGTGAGGGAGAGAGGGAGATTGAGGGAGGGAGAGTGAGGGAGAGAGAGGGAGAGAGGGAGAGTGAGGGAGGGAGAGTGAGGGAGAGAGGGAGAGTGAGGGAGGGAGAGTGAGGGAGGGAGGGAGAGGGAGGGAGGGAGAGAGAGGGAGGGAGGGAGGGAGGGATATTTGATGGTCCTCTCAATATGTCAGACTGTGTAAAGAATACTAAATATTACATGCTCCTTCTTCCCTGGAGAGGGAGGGAAAGTGAGGGAGAGTGAGGGAGAGAGAGGGAGGGAGGGAGGGAGGGAGAGTGAGGGAGGGAGAGAGAGTGAGGGAGGGAGGGAGAGTGAGGGAGGGAGAGTGAGGGAGAGAGGGAGAGTGAGGGAGGGAGAGAGGGAGAGAGGGAGAGTGAGGGAGGGAGAGTGAGGGAGAGAGGGAGGGAGAGTGAGGGAGGGAGAGTGAGGGAGGGAGGGAGAGGGAGGGAGGGAGAGAGAGGGAGAGAGTGAGAGTGAGGGAGGGAGGGAGAGTGAGGGAGGGAGAGAGGGAGAGAGGGAGAGTGAGGGAGGGAGAGTGAGGGAGGAGTGGGAGAGTGAGGGAGGGAGAGAGGGAGAGAGGGAGAGTGAGGGAGGGAGAGTGAGGGAGAGAGGGAGAGTGAGGGAGGGAGAGTGAGGGAGAGAGGGAGAGTGAGGGAGGGAGAGTGAGGGAAGGAGGGAGAGGGAGAGAGTGAGAGTGAGGGAGGGAGGGAGAGGGAGAGAGTGAGGGAGGGAGGGAGAGAGAGGGAGAGAGTGAGAGTGAGGGAGGGAGGGAGAGATGGAGAGTGAGGGAGGGAGAGTGAGGGAGAGAGGGAGAGTGAGGGAGGGAGAGTGAGGGAGGGAGGGAGGGAGGGAGGGAGAGGGAGGGAGGGAGAGAGAGAGAGAGAGTGAGAGTTAGGTAAGGAGGGAGGGTGAGGGAGGGAGGGAGAGTGAGGGAGGGAGAGAGAGGGAGGGAGGGAGAGAGAGGGAGAGAATGAGAGTGAGGGAGGGAGGGAGAGTGAGGGAGGGAGGGAGGGAGAGTGAGGGAGGGAGAGTGAGGGAGAGAGGGAGAGTGAGGGAGGGAGAGTGAGGGAGAGTGAGGGAGAGAGGGAGAGTGAGGGAGGGAGAGTGAGGGAGAGAGGGAGAGTGAGGGAGAGAGAGGGAGAGAGGGAGAGTGAGGGAGGGAGAGTGAGGGAGAGAGGGAGAGTGAGGGAAGGAGAGTGAGGGAGGGAGAGGGAGGGAGGAGATAGAGGGAGAGAGTGAGAGTGAGGGAGGGAGGGAGAGTGAGGGAGGGAGAGAGAGGAAGGGAGGGAGAGTGAGGGAGAGTGAGGGAGAGTGAGGGAGAGCGAGGAAGGGAGAGAGAGGGAGAGAGGGAGAGAGAGGGTGAGAGGGAGATTGAGGGAGGGAGAGTGAGGGAGAGAGAGGGAGGGAGAGTGAGGGAGGGAGGGAGAGGGAGGGAGGGAGAGAGAGGGAGAGAGTGAGAGTGAGGGAGGGAGAGTGAGGGAGAGAAGGAGAGTGAGGGAGAGAGGGAGAGAGGGAGAGAGAGGGAGGGAGGGAGATAGAGGGAGAGAGTGAGAGTGAGGGAGGGAGGGAGGGAGAGTGAGGGAGTGAGAGAGAGGGAGGGAGGGAGAGTGAGGGAGAGTGAGGGAGAGAGAGGGACGGAGGTATAGTGAGGGAGGGAGAGAGAGGGAGAGAGGGAGAGAGAGGGAGAGAGGGAGAGTGAGGGAGAGAGGGAGAGAGGGAGAGAGAGGGAGGGAGGGAGATAGAGGGAGAGAGTGAGAGTGAGGGAGGGAGGGAGGGAGGGAGAGTGAGGGAGAGAGAGGGAGAGAGGGAGAGAGAGGGAGAGAGGGAGAGTGAGGGAGGGAGCGAGAGTGAGGGAGGGAGAGAGAGGGAGGGAGGGAGAGTAAGGGAGAGAGAGGGAGAGTGAGGGAGAGAGAGAGAGAGTGAGGGAGAGTGAGGGAGAGAGGGACAGTGAGGGAGAGAGAGGGAGAGTGAGGGAGAGTGAGGGAGAGAGGGAGAGTGAGGGAGAGTGAGGGAGAGAGAGGGAGAGTGAGGGAGAGTGAGGGAGAGTGAGGGAGGGAGAGTGAGGGAGAGAGAGGGAGAGTGAGGGAGAGTGAGGGAGAGTGAGGGATGGAGAGTGAGGGAGAGAGAGGGAGGGAGGAGAGTGAGGGAGAGAGAGAGAGGGAGGGAGAGTGAGGGAGAGAGAGGGAGGGAGGGAGAGGGAGGGAGGGAGAGAGAGGGAGGGAGGGAGAGTGAGGGAGAGAGAGGGAGGGAGGGAGAGTGAAGGAGGGAGAGAGAGGGAGAGAGGGAGAGAGAGGGAGGGAGGGAGAGAGAGGGAGAGAGTGAGAGTGAGGGAGAGAGAGGGAGAGTGAGGGAGAGTGAGGGAGAGTGAGGGAGGGAGAGTGAGGGAGAGAGGGAGAGTGAGGGAGAGAGAGGGAGGGAGGAGAGTGAGAGGGAGGGAGGGAGAGAGAGGGAGAGAGGGAGAGTGAGGGAGGGAGGGAGAGTGAGGGAGGGAGAGAGGGAGAGAGGGAGAGTGAGGGAGGGAGAGGGAGAGAGAGGGAGAGTGAGGGAGAGTGAGGGAGAGAGAGGGAGAGTGAGGGAGAGTGAGGGAGAGAGGGAGAGGGAGAGAGAGGGAGAGAGGGAGAGTGGGAGAGAGGGAGAGAGAGGGAGGGATGGAGATAGAGGGAGAGAGTGAGAGTGAGGGAGGGAGGGAGGGAGGGAGAGTGAGGAGTGAGAGAGAGGGAGGGAGGGAGAGTGAGGGAGAGTGAGGGAGAGAGAGGGACGGAGGGAGAGTGAGGGAGGGAGAGAGAGGGAGAGAGGGAGAGAGAGGGAGAGAGGGAGAGGAAGGGAGGGAGCGAGAGTGAGGGAGGGAGAGAGAGGGAGGGAGGGAGAGTAAGGGAGAGAGGGAGAGTGAGGGAGAGTGAGGGAGAGTGAGGGAGAGTGAGGGAGAGTGAGGGACAGTGAGGGCAAGAGAGGGAGAGTGAGGGAGAGTGAGGGAGAGAGGGAAAGTGAGGGAGAGTGAGGGAGAGAGAGGGAGAGTGAGGGAGAGTGAGGGAGGGAGAGTGAGGGAGAGAGAGGGAGAGTGAGGGAGAGTGAGGGAGAGTGAGGGATGGAGAGAGAGGGAGGGAGGGAGAGTGAGGGAGAGAGGGAGAGTGAGGGAGAGTGAGGGAGAGTGAGGGAGAGAGGGAGAGTGAGGGAGAGAGAGGGAGAGTGAGGGAGAGTGAGAGAGAGTGAGGGAGAGTGAGGGAGAGAGGGAGAGTGAGGGAGAGAGAGGGAGGGAGGAGAGTGAGGGAGAGAGAGAGAGGGAGGGATAGTGAGGGAGAGATAGGGAGGGAGGGAGAGGGAGGGAGGGAGAGTGAGGGAGAGAGAGGGAGGGAGGGAGAGAGAGGGAGAGAGGGAGAGAGAGGGAGGGAGGGAGAGAGAGGGAGAGAGTGAGAGTGAGTGAGGGAGGGAGAGTGAGTGAGAGAGAGGAAGAGTGAGGGAGAGTGAGGGAGAGAGGGACAGTGAGGGAGAGAGAGGGAGAGTGAGGGACAGTGAGGGAGAGAGGGAGAGTGAGGGAGAGAGAGGGAGAGTGAGGGAGGGAGAGTGAGGGAGAGAGGGAGAGTGAGGGAGAGAGAGGGAGGGAGGAGAGTGAGGGAGAGAAGAGGGAGGGAGGGAGAGTGAGGGAGAGAGAGGGAGGGAGGGAGCGGGAGGGAGGGAGAGAGAGGGAGGGAGGGAGAGTGAGGGAGAGTGAGGGAGAGAGAGGGAGGGAGAGTGAAGGAGGGAGAGAGAGGGAGAGAGGGAAAGAGAGGGAGGGAGGGAGGGAGAGAGAGTGAGGGAGTGAGAGTGAGGGAGGGAGGGAGAGTGAGGGAGGGAGGGAGAGTGAGGGAGGGAGAGTGAGGGAGGGAGAGTGAGGGAGGGAGGGAGGGAGAGGGAGGGAGGGAGTGAGAGTGAGGGAGGGAGGGAGAGTGAGGGAGGGAGAGTGAGGGAGGGAGGGAGAGGGAGGGAGGGAGAGAGAGGGAGAGAGTGAGAGTGAGGGAGGGAGGGAGAGTGAGTGAGGGAGGGAGAGAGAGGGAGGGAGGGAGAGTGAGGGAGGGAGAGAGAGGGAGGGAGGGAGAGAGAGGGAGAGAGGGAGAGTGAGGGAGGGAGAGTGAGGGAGAGAGGGAGAGTGAGGGAGGGAGAGTGAGGGAGAGAGGGAGAGTGAGGGAGGGAGAGTGAGGGAGGGAGAGTGAGGGAGAGAGAGGGAGAGAGGGAGAGTGAGGGAGGGAGAGTGAGGGAGAGAGGGAGAGTGAGGGAGGGAGAGTGAGGGAGAGAGAGGGAGAGAGGGAGAGTGAGGGAGGGAGAGTGAGGGAGAGAGGGAGAGTGAGGGAGGGAGAGTGAGGGAGGGAGGGAGAGGGAGGGAGGGAGAGAGAGGGAGGGAGGGAGGGAGGGATATTTGATGGTCCTCTCAATATGTCAGACTGTGTAAAGAATACTAAATATTACATGCTCCTTCTTCCCTGGAGAGGGAGGGAAAGTGAGGGAGAGTGAGGGAGAGAGAGGGAGGGAGGGAGGGAGGGAGAGTGAGGGAGGGAGAGAGAGTGAGGGAGGGAGGGAGGGAGAGTGAGGGAGGGAGAGTGAGGGAGAGAGGGAGAGTGAGGGAGGGAGAGAGGGAGAGAGGGAGAGTGAGGGAGGGAGAGTGAGGGAGAGAGGGAGGGAGAGTGAGGGAGGGAGAGTGAGGGAGGGAGGGAGAGGGAGGGAGGGAGAGAGAGGGAGAGAGTGAGAGTGAGGGAGGGAGGGAGAGTGAGGGAGGGAGAGAGGGAGAGAGGGAGAGTGAGGGAGGGAGAGTGAGGGAGGAGTGGGAGAGTGAGGGAGGGAGAGAGGGAGAGAGGGAGAGTGAGGGAGGGAGAGTGAGGGAGAGAGGGAGAGTGAGGGAGGGAGAGTGAGGGAGAGAGGGAGAGTGAGGGAGGGAGAGTGAGGGAAGGAGGGAGAGGGAGAGAGTGAGAGTGAGGGAGGGAGGGAGAGGGAGAGAGTGAGGGAGGGAGGGAGAGAGAGGGAGAGAGTGAGAGTGAGGGAGGGAGGGAGAGATGGAGAGTGAGGGAGGGAGAGTGAGGGAGAGAGGGAGAGTGAGGGAGGGAGAGTGAGGGAGGGAGGGAGGAGGGAGGGAGGGAGAGGGAGGGAGGGAGAGAGAGAGAGAGAGTGAGAGTTAGGTAAGGAGGGAGGGTGAGGGAAGGAGAGTGAGGGAGGGAGAGAGAGGGAGGGAGGGAGAGAGAGGGAGAGAATGAGAGTGAGGGAGGGAGGGAGAGTGAGGGAGGGATGGAGGGAGAGTGAGGGAGGGAGAGTGAGGGAGAGAGGGAGAGTGAGGGAGGGAGAGTGAGGGAGAGTGAGGGAGAGAGGGAGAGTGAGGGAGGGAGAGTGAGGGAGAGAGGGAGAGTGAGGGAGAGAGAGGGAGAGAGGGAGAGTGAGGGAGGGAGAGTGAGGGAGAGAGGGAGAGTGAGGGAAGGAGAGTGAGGGAGGGAGAGGGAGGGAGGAGATAGAGGGAGAGAGTGAGAGTGAGGGAGGGAGGGAGAGTGAGGGAGAGAGAGGGAGAGTGAGGGAGAGTGAGGGAGAGAGGGAGAGTGAGGGAGAGTGAGGGAGAGAGAGGGAGAGTGAGGGAGAGTGAGGGAGAGTGAGGGAGGGAGAGTGAGGGAGAGAGAGGGAGAGTGAGGGAGAGTGAGGGAGAGTGAGGGATGGAGAGTGAGGGAGAGAGAGGGAGGGAGGAGAGTGAGGGAGAGAGAGAGAGGGAGGGAGAGTGAGGGAGAGAGAGGGAGGGAGGGAGAGGGAGGGAGGGAGAGAGAGGGAGGGAGGGAGAGTGAGGGAGAGAGAGGGAGGGAGGGAGGGAGGGTGAGGGAGGGAGGGAGGGAGAGTGAGGGAGGGAGAGTGAGGGAGAGAGGGAGAGTGAGGGAGGGAGAGTGAGGGAGAGTGAGGGAGAGAGGGAGAGTGAGGGAGGGAGAGTGAGGGAGAGAGGGAGAGTGAGGGAGAGAGAGGGAGAGAGGGAGAGTGAGGGAGGGAGAGTGAGGGAGAGAGGGAGAGTGAGGGAAGGAGAGTGAGGGAGGGAGAGGGAGGGAGGAGATAGAGGGAGAGAGTGAGAGTGAGGGAGGGAGGGAGAGTGAGGGAGGGAGAGAGAGGAAGGGAGGGAGAGTGAGGGAGAGTGAGGGAGAGTGAGGGAGAGCGAGGAAGGGAGAGAGAGGGAGAGAGGGAGAGAGAGGGTGAGAGGGAGATTGAGGGAGGGAGAGTGAGGGAGAGAGAGGGAGGGAGAGTGAGGGAGGGAGGGAGAGGGAGGGAGGGAGAGAGAGGGAGAGTGTGAGAGTGAGGGAGGGAGAGTGAGGGAGAGAAGGAGAGTGAGGGAGAGAGGGAGAGAGGGAGAGAGAGGGAGGGAGGGAGATAGAGGGAGAGAGTGAGAGTGAGGGAGGGAGGGAGGGAGAGTGAGGGAGTGAGAGAGAGGGAGGGAGGGAGAGTGAGGGAGAGTGAGGGAGAGAGAGGGAGGGAGGGAGAGTGAGGGAGAGAGAGGGAGGGAGGGAGAGTGAAGGAGGGAGAGAGAGGGAGAGAGGGAGAGAGAGGGAGGGAGGGAGAGAGAGGGAGAGAGTGAGAGTGAGGGAGAGAGAGGGAGAGTGAGGGAGAGTGAGGGAGAGTGAGGGAGGGAGAGTGAGGGAGAGAGGGAGAGTGAGGGAGAGAGAGGGAGGGAGGAGAGTGAGAGGGAGGGAGGGAGAGAGAGGGAGAGAGGGAGAGTGAGGGAGGGAGGGAGAGTGAGGGAGGGAGAGAGGGAGAGAGGGAGAGTGAGGGAGGGAGAGGGAGAGAGAGGGAGAGTGAGGGAGAGTGAGGGAGAGAGAGGGAGAGTGAGGGAGAGTGAGGGAGAGAGGGAGAGGGAGAGAGAGGGAGAGAGGGAGAGTGGGAGAGAGGGAGAGAGAGGGAGGGATGGAGATAGAGGGAGAGAGTGAGAGTGAGGGAGGAGGGAGGGAGGGAGAGTGAGGGAGTGAGAGAGAGGGAGGGAGGGAGAGTGAGGGAGAGAGAGGGACGGAGGGAGAGTGAGGGAGGGAGAGAGAGGGAGAGAGGGAGAGAGAGGGAGAGAGGGAGAGGAAGGGAGGGAGCGAGAGTGAGGGAGGGAGAGAGAGGGAGGGAGGGAGAGTAAGGGAGAGAGGGAGAGTGAGGGAGAGTGAGGGAGAGTGAGGGAGAGTGAGGGAGAGTGAGGGACAGTGAGGGCAAGAGAGGGAGAGTGAGGGAGAGTGAGGGAGAGAGGGAAAGTGAGGGAGAGTGAGGGAGAGAGAGGGAGAGTGAGGGAGAGTGAGGGAGGGAGAGTGAGGGAGAGAGAGGGAGAGTGAGGGAGAGTGAGGGAGAGTGAGGGATGGAGAGTGAGGGAGAGAGGGAGAGTGAGGGAGAGAGAGGGAGGGAGGAGAGTGAGGGAGAGAGAGAGAGGGAGGGAGAGTGAGGGAGAGAGAGGGAGGG